>NW_028270158.1:4723278-5023278 GCF_037043375.1 Chiloscyllium plagiosum
ACCTAGAGCTGCTGATGGACAGGGAGGGGCAGAGGGCGGGTTTCCTCTCCCCAGGGACCAGCAGAGGAAACCCCGACACCAGCCCATGGTCAGCCTGGGTCCAGGGTACTCCCCCCACCCCGGGGTCAGGGCAGTCTCTGTGTCGGGGGAAATGGCCAGCGCTGGAGGTCACTGACCTTCCCCACTCCCCCAAGGGCAGTGTCATCATCTTCTCTCCCTCACCCCAATCCCTCACTCTGTCACCAACCCCTCACCCCTCACCCTCACCGTCACTCTGTCTGTGACCACACCCACCTCCCAGCAAGCCTCCTGCTCTCCCCTTCTCACTCCCTCCCCCACCCCCCTCAGTCCCTCACCCACCCCCTTGCACGCACTCCCCCTGCCTGCCCACTGTGCTGCCCACTCACTCACTCCACCCCCCCCGACCTGCACCAACCTTCACAGCTGGACCCATCCCCCACTGACACTGCCCTTAATACCCATCTCTCTCTAAGCCGGAAGGGGTAAAGCAGCCCCCAGTGGGGCAGGAAGCCTTGGGACAGGGAATGGGCTGTCCAACATCGTCCCTGAGTACTGCAGTGTTACAATGAGAGTTCCGGGGGCAACCCGAGGGGCAGCATTGAAGGGCAGAGTGGCCTGTAGGTGGATCAGAGATGGGCCCTGAGGGCTGATGGAGGCTGGCACATGTTAGATACCGATGTCCGTGGGTGTGGGATGGGTCTGGCTGGTTCTCATGGATTGGGCCCAAGATCATAGAATCCCGACAGTCTGGAAGCAGGACATTCAGCCCATTGAATCCACACTGACCCTCTGAAATGCATCACACGCAGACCCACTTATCCTTGTAACCCTGCATTTCCCACAGCAAGCCTACCTAACCCGTGGACTGTGGGAGGAAACCGGAGCACCTGGAGGAAACCCACGCAGACATGGGGAGAATGTGCAAACTCCACACAGACAGTCACCCGAGGCTAGAATCAAACTCGGGTCCCTGACGCTTGTGAGGCAGCAGTGCTAACCACTGAACTACCATGTGGCCCAGTGATACTGATGTCCAGTGTCCAAAATAGAGGCTGTGTGGAGCAAATAGCACATTTAAGTTTACTCAGTGACCTGGCCCCACAGCGTGGCAGTGAATTCCATAGATTCACCACTCTGGCTGAAGAAGTTTCTCCTCATCCCCGTTATAAAAGGTCTTCCCTTTCCTCTCAGGCTGTGCCCTCGGGTCCTAGTCTCTCTGACCAATGAAAACATCTTCCCAACACCCACTCTGTCCAGGCCATTCAGTATTCTGTAAGTTTCAATCTGATTCCCCCCTCATCCTTCTAAACTCCATCAGGTATAGACCCAGAGTCCTCAAACATTCCTCATAAATTATAATGACCTCAATCTGCAACTCACCTCTGCCTCATCAGAATCTCATCTCGACACTCAGCAGATACATAAACAATGTTGTGTGTTGATCTCAGCACCAGGACTGACCTCAGCAGACTTCTGCTGGATCCTTACCCATCCCACCCTTGCCCAGGTCACTCAGGCACCCATACAATTGTGCCTACATCTCAGCTCTATTTCAAGAGACCATCTTCAAGACCAGGAGCTGTTCTGAGATTACCAAACAGAAAACCTGTTCCAGCAAAGTCTTTTCTCGAGGGTTGAGGAGTTCAAAACCAAGGGGCGTAATTTTAAGGTGAGAGGAGAAAGCGGGTTTCGCGAAGATTTGTAGCTCAGGTTGAGGTTCTGGATGTAGGTTTGCTCGCTGAGGTTCATTTTCAGATGTTTCGTTACCATACTAGGTAACATCTGAAAGTGAGTCTCCTGATGAGGGCTCACTGAAGATGTTACCCAGTATGGTGACGAAACATCTGAAAATGAACCTTCCAGCTGAGAGGGGAAAGATTTAAAAGGGACCTGAGAGGCAACGTTTCCACACAGTGAGTGCCAGAAGAAGCAGTAGATATGACATTTAAAAGATATTTGGACGGGTACATGAATAGGAAGAGTTCAGAAGGATATGGGCCCAACCCAGGCGAGTGAGACTAGATTAGTTTGGGAAATTTGGTCAGCATGGATGAGTTGGACTGAAGGGTCTGTTTCCATGCTGCATAAGGCTATCATTTGACAACTTTGCTTGTTTTATAGAACATAGAATAGTACAGCACAGTACAGGCCCTTCAGCCCTCGATGTTGTGCTGACCTTTTATCCTACTCTAAGATCAAACTCACCTAAATACCCTTCATTGTACAATCATCCATGTGCCTATCCAAGAGTCACTTAAATGTCCCTAATGTCTCTGACCCTGCTACCACCACTGGCAGTGCATTCTACGCACTCACCACTCTCTGTGTAAAGAATCTACCTCTAACATCTCCCTTAAACCTTCCTCACTTAAAATTATGCCCCTCATGACAGACATTTACGCCCTGGGAAAAAGTCTCTGGCTATCCACTCTATCTATGCCTCTCATCATCTTGTGTATCTTGATCAAGTCACCTCTCATCCTAAGACCATAAGACCATAAGACATAGGAGCAGAAGTAAGGCCATTCGGCCCATCGAGTCCACTCCGCCATTCAATCATGGCTGATGGGCATTTCAACTCCACTTACCCGCAAGCTCCGAATGCGGGTAGCTCTTAATTCCTTGTGACATCAAGAATTTATCAATTTCTGCCTTCAAGACATTTAGCGTCCCAGCCTCCACTGCACTCTGCAGCAATGAATTCCACAGGCCCACCACTCTCTGGCTGAAGAAATGTCTCCGCATTTCTGTTCTGAATTTACTCCCTCTAATTCCACGGGTCCTAGTCTCCTCGCCTAACAGAAACAATTTCCTAGCATCCACCCTCTCCAAGCCATGTATTATCTTGTAAGTTTCTATTAGATCTCCCCTTAATCTTCTAAACTCCAATGAATACAATCCCAGGATCCTCAGCTGTTCCTCGTATGTTAGACCTACCATTCCAGGGATCATCCGTGTGAATCGCCGCTGGACACGCTCCAGTGCCAGTATGTCCTTCCTGAGGTGTGGGGACCAAAACTGGACACAGTACTCCAAATGGGGCCTAACCAGAGCTTTATAAAGTCTCAGTAGCACAACGGTGCTTTTATATTCCAACCCTCTTGAGATAAATGACAACATTGCATTCGCTTTCTTAATCACGGACTCAACCTGCATGTTTACCTTTAGAGAATCCTCAACTAGCACTCTCAGATCCCTCTGTACTTTGGTTTTATGAATTTTTTTCACCGTTTAGAAAGTAGTCCATGCTTGTATTCTTTTTTCCAAAGCGCAAGACCTCGCATTTGCTCACATTGAATTCCATCAGCCATTTCCTGGACCACTCTCCCAAACTGTCTAGATCCTTCTGCAGCCTCCCCACTTCCTCAGTACTACCTGCCTGTCCACCTAACTTCGTATCATCGGCAAACTTCGCTAGAATGCCCCCAGTCCCTTCATCCAGATCATTAATATATAATGCGAACAGCTGCGGCCCCAACACTGAACCCTGCGGGGCATCGCTTGTCACCGGCTGCCATTCCGAAAAAGAACCTTTTATCCCAACTCTCTGCCTTCTGTTAGACAGCCAATCCTCAATCCATACCAGTAGCTCACCTCGAACACCATGGGCCCTCACCTTGCTCAGCAGCCTCCCGTGTGGCACCTTATCAAAGGCCTTTTGGAAGTCTAGGTAGACCACATCCACTGGGTTTCCCCGGTCTAACTTACTTGTTACCTCTTCAAAGAACTCCAACAGGTTTATCAGGCACGACCTCCCCTTACTAAATCCATGTTGACTTGTTCTAATCCAACCCTGGTCTTCCAAGAATTTAGAAACCTCATCCTTAATGATGGATTCTAGAATTTTACCAACAACCGAGGTTAGGCTAATTGGCCTATAATTTTCCATCTTTTGTCTTGATCCTTTCTTGAACAAGGGGGTTACAACAGCGATCTTCCAATCATTCGGGACTTTCCCTGACTCCTTCTTCACTCCAATGAGAAAAGCCCTAGCTCCCTCAACCTTTCTTCATAAGACATGCCCTCCAGTCCAGGCAGCATCCTGGTAAATCTCCTATGCACTCTCTCTAAAGCTTCCACATCTTTCCAATAATGATACGACCAGAACTGAACACAATATTCCAAGTGTGGTCGAACCAGGGTTTTATAGATTTAAACACAATCCCCTGCTAATGAAAGCCAACACATCATACGCATTCTTAACAACCCTATCAGCCTGGGTGGCAACTTTGAGGGATCTATGGACATAGACTCCAAGATCCCCTCTGTTCCTCCACACTGTCAAGAATCCTGCCTTTAACCCTGTAATCTGCATTCAAATTTGACCTTCTAAAGTGAATCACTTCACACTTTTCCAGGTTGAACTCCATCTGCCACTTCTCAGCCCAGCTCTGCATCCTGTCAATGTCCCATTGCAATGTACAACAGCCCTCCACACTATCCCCAAGCCATCCACCTTTATCTCATCAGCAAACTTACTAACCCAACCTTCCACTTCCTCATCCTAGTCATTTATAAAAGTCACAAAGAGCAGAGGTCCCAGCACTGATCACTGCGAAACATCACTGGTCACCAAACTCCAGGCTGAATACTTTCCATCTACCACCACCCTCTGTCTTCTATGGGCCAGCCAATTCTGTATCCAGACAGCCAGATTTCCTGGTATCCCATGCCTCCTTACTTTCTGAATGAGTCTACCATGGGAAACCTTATCAAACACCTCGCTAAAATCCATGTATACCACATCCACTACTCTACCTTCATCAATGTGTTTTGTCACATCCTCAAATAATTCAGTAAGGTTTGTGAGGCATGACCTGCCCCTCACAAAGCCATGCTGACTATCTCTAATCAAGCTATGGTTTCCAAGTAATCATAAATCTTGTCTCACAGAATCCTTTGCAATAATTTGCGCACCACAAATGTAAGACTAACTGGTCTGTAATTCCTAGGATTATCCGTATTTCCTTTCTTGAACAAGGTAATAACATTTCCCACCCTACAATCATCTGGCACTACCCCAGTGGACAGGGAGGATGCAAAGATTATCACCAAAGGTACAGCAATCTCTTCCCTCGCTTCCTGTAGCAACCTAGGGTATATATCATCAGGTCCAGGGGATTTATCTATCCTTATGTTTTTCAAAATTTCCTGCACATCCTCCTTCCTAACATCAACCTGTTCTAGCATGTCAGTCTGTTTCACGTTATCCTCAGAAACATCAAGGTCCCTCTCAGCAGTGAATACTGAAGCAAAGTATTCATTAAGGACCTCCCCTACCTTCTCCGACTCCAAGCGCAAGTTCCCTCCGCTATCCCTGATCGGTCCTACCCTCACTCTGGCCATCCTCTTGTTCCTCACATAAGTGTAGAACACCTTGGGGTTTTCCTTAATTCTACCCAAGGCTTTTTCATGCCCCCTTCTAGCTCTCCTCAGTTCATTCTCTAGTTCCTTCCTGGCTACCTTGTAACCCTCTGGAGCCTTGTCCGATCCTTGCTTCCTCAGCCTTAAGTAAGTTTCCTTCTTCCTCTTGACTAGATGTTTCACATCCCTTGTCATCCAAGGTTCCTTCACCCTCCCATCCCTTCCTTCCCTCAGTGGGACAAACCTGTCCAGCACTTGCAGCAAGTGCTTCCTAAACAACCCCCACATTTCTATCCTGCATTTCCCTGAGAATATCTGCTCCCAATATGTGCTCCACAGTTCCTGCCTAATAGCATTGTAACTCCCCCTCCCCCAGTTAAATACTTGCCCATACTCTCTGCTCCTATCCCTCTCCATAAGTATAGTAAAGGTCAGGGAGTCGTGTTCACTATCACTGAAATGCTGTCCCACCAAGAGATCTGACACCTGATGTGATTCGTTGCCAATCACCAAATGCAAAGTGTTTTCTCCTGTTATCTCGATTCTTCGTGTGTTCTGAACTGTCAGTAGAAGATGCGATTTGAACAAACATCACTGTATCTGGGAGAAAGAATGAGCTTGCAAGATTTCAGACTCCACCATCAAGATCTTTTCAATAAACTCTAGTTTGCTTTATTTTTGACAAGTTGGAATGATGAACCGAAGAATTAGTTTGATATACTAACTTTGTCCAACACAAGTTATTTGTTCTTTAGTTAAAGTTGAAAGATGATTTCTGATCAGTAATGGAATTCATTAAACAGAAGCACAGAGAGGTATCATCAAATGGCATTCAGTCAGATACAGTTTGCTCAGAACTGACATAGGAGATTGCTCAGATAATTTCACAATATTGCTAAAAGATGAATTTACTTCTGTCATAATTAATAAATTGACAATTTAGTCATTTTTTGGATACAATATCAAATTATATTGAAAACAAGACACAAAACATTAAATGTCTTATCACTGCACAATGAAATTTATGTGTAATTATGCAACATAAATGTATGAATTGATATGGACACTAAATCAAATCTCCTGCATACTGATAGACCAGATGCAAACTTATTTGAGTGCGACAATGACACGTTACGTCCGTCAACAAGACTTGGAAACAATACTGGATCAAAATTGTGTCTTGTATTTCACTACATGCCTTACTTCACATTAGGGTTTTTTTGTTTATCTGAAACATCTACAGTCAGGAACAGCAGCATATATTCCTGTAACCTAGCAACTGAATTTATGAGCCAAAGATTATTTCCATTAGTTGGATTGGCAGAGGATTGTAAAAATGGTTTTACTGATGAACTATTATACTGAGGAGAAGTAAGAGATAGTTTAAAAATAAAAGCATGGGCCTGTATGAATTCAAAGAACAATCAAGATTCTGCCAACTGCCGCAGATAATGGAATAAATTCTCTTGAAAATGTAATGGTGACTGAGAGACAAACCTGTTATTAATGCATAAACTGGCATGTTCCTTGCAGTGAGAAAGAGAGAGAGAGAGAGAGAGACTCTGTGAATCATGGTCAATTTGTGCTCCATCATCAGGCTTCACAAAAATTACATCTTGCATCTAACTGCTTTGTGATTTTCACACAAGTTGTCACAATCGACCATTAAAGTCACCACAGAAACAAAAGTCTGCCAACTAACAGTGTAAGCTTTCTTTTAACAATATTGTAAGTGTCCATGACTATCTGCTAACCTCCCTTAACTAGAATGTAAACAATTATAAACATGGAGTTCTTACATCTTCTGGTTATGAATTGTTCATGTGGAATTTTAAAAATATCATATTTTACATTTTGAAATACTTTCCTTAGTTTTGCTTTTAGTCTATCTTCCCTTTCTTTCTTTCTTTTCTGATTTCACCTCCTGCCTGACCTTCCTCCTGTTTATTTCTTAGTCCCTTATAGAAGTGGATATGGAGTTTGTCTTGCTTTTCCCCAGTCTCCCAGCTGCTCTGTTATCCCTGCAGTATTTTCATGAGTTCACAATTCCAGCAATTTTGTCAGTGCAAGGATATCAAAAACTTGAGTATAACTGAGAGTAATGTGGACCTATTAACAATGGAGTCAAGATTAGAGTGGTGCTGGAAAAGTACAGCAGGTCAGGAAGCATCCGAGGAGCAGGAGAATCAATGTTTCAGGCAAAATTGTGCGTTTCCAGCACCGCTCTAATCTTGTCCCTGATCCCCAGCATCCGCAGTCCCCACTTTCGCCTATTAACAATGGATGTGAGTAATACTGAAATTGCAAAATCAGAAAATAACAAACTTACTGAATGCCTATTTTGCATGAATCTTCCAAGAAGAAGATGAGAGTAATGTCCCAGAGATAGAGGAAAAGCTAAAATGAATTCAAGGTGGATGAACCCACTGAGTTCAAAGAATGTTAAAAACTTTAATAGAAATGATAATGGGTGAAGGTGATCAAATCTCCGTGACCTCTAACCCCAAGTATAAAATAACGAGATGACAACTTTATAGATATTTGTGTTAGGATTACTGTCTTTAGCTTCCCAAACTCTCCGGATTCAGGAAATGCCCTTTGGATTGGAGCTGGAGAGATCAATCAGACATATAATCCTCTTGGCCCAACATCTGACATGGTGAAGATAGTACAGGGTCAATGCTGGGAGGATGTTTCCCCTCATAGGAGAGTCTACTACCAGAGGGCATAGGCTCAGAATAAAGGGCATCAATTTAAGGCTGGGATGAAGAGGGTTGTGAGTCTTTGGAACTCCTTGCCACAGGGAGCTGTGGGGGCAGAGTCCTCGTGGATATTTAAGGCTGAGATAGATTCTTGCTTAACTGAGGAATCAAGGGGAAAGGGCAGGAAAGTGGCCGTGAGGAATGAGGGTCTGACAGAGATGACGTCTGGAACCATAGCGTTTCCATTCACCATATACGTTCATCAGCTGATGAAGAAACTGAGGGCAGTGTTGCTAAGTTTGCAGATGACAAGAAGATAGGTGAAGGCACAGGTAGTGTTGAGGAAGTGGGGAGGCAACAGAAGGACCTGGTCAGGATAGGAGAGTGGGGAAAGAAGTGGCAGATGGAATACAATGTGGGAAAGGGTGAGGGGATGCACCTTGGGAGCAAGGATAGAAACATTATCAACCTTCGGACCTAACAGCTTCTCCAACACCAAATCCTGGCAAATATAAATTCCCTTAAGTTCAGGTCCTTCAGCCACTGTTACCTCAGGGAGATTGCTTGTGTCTTCCCAAGTGAACACAGATCTGAAGTACCCATTTAATTCCTCTGCCATTTCTTTGTTCCTAGTAATATATTCCCCTGTTTCTGTCTTCAAGGGCCCAATTTTTGTCCTAACCATTTTTTTTGCCTTGCACATACCTAAAAAAGAGGAAGTGAAGGAGCCATTGGGAAGTAGTGACCATAATACAATAAGCTTCAATCTGCAATTTGAGAGGGAGAGGGTACAGTCGGAAGTGACAGTACTTCTGTTGAATAAAGGGAATTATGGAGCTATGAGGGAGGAGCTGGCCAAAGTTCAATGGTGCAATACCTTAGCAGGGATGACCGTGGAGGAACAATGGCGGATATTTCTGTGTATAATGCAGAAGTTGCAGGATCAGTTCATTCCTAAAAGGAAGAAAGATCCCAGGAGGAGGCATGGGCGGCCGTGGCTGACAAGGGAAGTAAAGAAACATATAAAGCTAAAAGAGAAAAAGTATAACATAGCTAAGATAAGTGGGAAAACTGAGGACTGGGAAGCTTTTAAAGAGCAACAGAGGATTACTAAGAAGGAAATACGCAGAGGAAAAATGAGGTACGAAGGTAAACTGGCCAAGAATATTAAGGAGGATAGTAAAAGCTTTTTTACGTATGTGAAAGGCAAAAAAATGGTTCGGACTAAAATTGGGCCATTGAAGACAGAAACAGGGGAATATATTACTAGGAACAAAGAAATGGCAGAGGAATTAAATGGGTACTTCAGATCTGTGTTCACTTGGGAAGACTCAAGCCATCTCCCTGAGGTAACAGTGGCTGAAGGACCTGAACTTAAGGGAATTTATATTTGCCAGGATTTGGTGTTAGAGAGACTGTTAGGTCTGAAGGTTGATAAGTCTCCGGGGCCTGATGGTCTGCATCCCAGGGTACTGAAGGAGGTGGCTCGGGAAATCGTGGATGCGTTGGTGATTATTTTCCAGAGTTCGATAGATTCGGGGTCGGTTCCTGAGGATTGGAGGGTGGCTAATGTAATACCACTTTTTAAGAAAGGTGGGTGAGAGAAAGCAGGTAATTATAGACCAGTTAGTCTGACCTCAGTGGTGGGAAAGATGCTGGAGTCTATTATAAAGGATGAAATTACTGCACATCTGGATAGTAGTAACAGGATAGGACAGAGTCAGCATGGATTTATGAAGGGGAAATCATGCTTGACTAATCTTCTTGAATTTTTTGAGGATGTAACTATGAAGTTGGATGAGGGAAATCCAGTAGATGTAGTGTACCTGGACTTTCAGAAAGCTTTTGATAAGGTCCCACACAGGAGGTTAGTGAGTAAAATTAGGGTGCATGGTATTGGGGGCAAAGTACTCGATTGGATTGAAAATTGGTTGGCTAATAGGAAACAAAGGGTAGTGATAAACGGCTCCATTTTGGAATGGCAGGCAGTGACCAGTGGGGTACCGCAGGGATCCGTGCTGGGACCACAGCTTTTTACAATATATGTTAATGATATAGAAGATGGTATCAGCAATAACATTAGCAAATTTGCTGATGATACAAAGCTGGGTGGCTGGGTGAAAAGTGATGAGGATGTTAGGAGATTACAGGGTGACCTGGACAAGTTAGGTGAGTGGGCAGATGCATGGCAGATGCAGTTTAATGTGGATAAATGTATGGTTATCCACTTTGGTAGCAAGAACAGGAAGGCAGACTACTACCTCAATGGAATCAATTTATGTAAAGGGGCAGTACAGAGAGATCTGGGTGTTCTTGTACACCAGTCAATGAAGGCAAGCATGTAGGTACAGCAGGTAGTGAAGAAGGCTAATAGCATGCTGGCCTTCATAACAAGAGGAATTGAGTAAAGAAGCAAAGAGGTTCTTCTGCAGCTGTACAGGGCCCTGGTGAGACCACACCTGGAGTACTGTGTGCAGTTCTGGTCTCCAAATTTGAGAAAAGACATTCTGGCTATTGAGGGAGTGCAGCGTAGGTTCACGAGGTCAATTCCTGGAATGGCAGGATTACCGTACACTGAAAGACTGAAGCGACTGGGCTTGTATACTCTTGAGTTTCGAAGATTGAGAAGGGATCTGATTGAGACGTATAAGATTATGAAAGGATTGGACACTCTGGCAGTAGGAAACATATTTCCACTGATGGGTGAGTGCCGAACCAGAGGACACAGCTTAAAAATACGGGGTAGACCATTTCGGACAGAGATGAGGAGAAACTTCTTCACCCAGAGAGTGGTGGCTGTGTGGAATGCTCTGCCACAGAGGGCAGTGGAGGCCCAGTCTCTGGATTCATTTAAGAAAGAGTTGGATAGAGCTCTCAAGGATATTGGAATCAAGGGTTATGGAGATAAGGCAGGAACAGGATACTGATTAGGAATGATCAGCCATGATTATATTGAATGGCGGTGCAGGCTCGAAGGGCTGAATGGCCTACTCCTGCACCTATTGTCTATTGTCTATTGTCTATTGTCTGTTTTCTAAATGGGGAAAGGCTTCAGAAATCTGAAGCACAAAGGGACTTGGGAGTCCTGGTTCAGGATTCTCTCAAGGTTAACTTTTGGATTTAGTTGTTCGAAAAGCAAATACAATGTTAGCATTCATTTCAAAACAGCTAGAATTTAAAATCAGGGATGTACTGCTGAGGCTGTATAAGGCTCTGGTCAGACCGCATTGGGAACATTGTGAGCAATTTTGGGCCCCTATCTAAGGAAGGATGTGCTGGGGTTGGAGGGGGTCCAGACGGGGTTGACAAGAATGATTCCTGGAATGAAGGGCTTGTCCCATGAGGAGTGGTTGAAGACTCTGGGTCTGTACTCATTAGAGTTTAGAAGGATGAGGGGGATCTTTTTGAAACTTAGAGAATACTGAGAGGCCTGGATAGAGAGGATGTAGAGAAGGCATTTCCACTAGTAGGAGAGACTAGGACCCAAGGGCACAGCCTCAGAGTGAAGGGGTTACACTGAATTGAAATGTGGAAAAATTTCTTCAACCAGAGGGTGGTGAATCTGTGGAACTCATTGACAGTTAGTAAGGAACGCAGCAGCCTCAGCTTTAATAATAGGGGCATACGTTACAGGAGCCGGGAGATGAAGATCAACTTAAAGATCAATGTGGGAGAAAGTAAGGTCTGCAGGTGCTGGAGATCAGAGTCGAGAGTGTGGTGCTGGAAAAGCACAGCAGGTCAGGCAGCATCCGAGGAGCAGGAGAGTTGATGTTTCGAGCATAAGATCAATGTGACGCGTCTATGTATGAAACTACAGGAGATGGGAGAGATACTAAACGAGTACTTCACGCTGATATTGTCTGTGGAAAAGAGGAGGTACTGGAGATCTCAAAAAGCATAAATCCCCAGGACCTGATCAAGTGTATCCTCAGATCTTGTGGGAAGCTGGGCCCCTGGCAGAGATATTTATATCATCGACAGCTACAGGTGAGATGCTGGAAGATTGGAGGGTGACTAATGTGGTGCCTTTAATTAAAAAAGGCTGTAAGGAGAAGCCAGGGAACTATAGACATCAGTGGTTGTTGGAGGGGATTCTGAGAGACAGGATTTACATGCATTTGGAAAGGCAAGGACTGATTAGGGATAGTCAACATGGCTTTGTACGTGGGAAATCATGTCTCACTAACTCGATTGAGGTGTTTTGAGGATGTGACCAAGAAGATAGATGAGGGCAGTGCAGTAGACATTGTTGAATTGAATTGAATTTATTGTCACATGTACTGAGGCACAGTGAAAAGCTTTGTCTTGCGAGCAATACAGGCAGCTCACAGAGTTAAGTAGCATAGATAGTAAATAATAGGTAAACAGCAGCAAAAACAAAACACAGGTATATGCGAATGTTAAGAGTTTGTGAGTCCATTCAGTATTCTAACAACAGTAGGGTAGAAACTGTTTCAAAACTGGCTGGTGCTTGTTCAGGCCATAAAGTCTTTGTGGACTTTAGTAAAGCCTATGATAAGTAAGGCCTATGTAAGGCCTTCAGTAAGGCCTATGATAAGTATCCACATGGTAGACTCCGTTAGTAAAGCTAGATCACATGGGATATAGGGTGAACTTGCCAACTGGATACAAAATTAGCTTGAATGTAGGAGACAGAGTTTGGTAGTGGAGGGTTGTTTCTTTGGACTGATGGTTTGTGACCGGCAGTGATCGCAAGGATCAATATTGGGTCCACCGCTGTTTGTCGTTTATATAAACGATTTGGATGAGAATTTATGAGGCACGGTTAGTAAGTTTGTGGATGACCCCAAAACTGGTGATATAGTGGACAGTGAACAAGGTTATGTAAGAGTACAAAGATCAATTGGGCCATTGGGCTGAGGAGTGGCAGATGGAGTTTAATTTGCACAAATACAGTTGTTGCATTTTTGGTAAGATGAACAAGGCAGGACTTACACAGTTAATGGTAGGGCCCTGGGGAGTGTTGTCGAACAGAGGGATCTAGAGGTTCAGGAGCATAATTCTTTGAACATTGCATCACAGGTCAATGAGGTGGTGAAGAAGGCATTTGGCAAGCTTGTCTTCATTGCTCTGACATTGACTATAGGAGTTGGGATGTTGTAATGCAGTTGGTGAAGCCACTTTTAGAGAACTGTTGACAAGAAGGATATTATGAAATTGGAAAGGGAGCAGAGAAGATTCATAAGGATGCTCCTGGGATTGGAGGGATTGAGTTATGAGAAGAGGCTGGGACCTTTTCACTGGAGTGTAAGAGGTTGAGGGGTGACCTTATAGATGTTTATAAAATCATGAGGGGCATAGATAAGGTGACTAACAAAGGTGGTTTCCCCAGGGTAGTGGAGTTCAAAAGGTTTAAAGGGAGGTGGGCCAAATGCAGGCCAATGAGAGTAGTCCAGTTTAGGAAACCTGGTCAGCATGGATGAGTGGGACCGAAGGGTCTGTTTCCGTGCTGTATGATTCGATGACTTTCTGAGGTGAAGTTGAACTTACACAAGACAGTGTACGAACCCCGGCTGGCGTATCGTGTACAGTGTACAGACCCCCAGCTGGAGTATCGTGTACAGTGTGCGGACCCCCAGCTGGAGTACCGTGTACAGTGTATGGACCCCCGGTTGGAGTATCGTGTACAGCGTACGGACCCCCGGCTGGAGTATCGTGTACAGTGTACAGACCCCCAGCTGGAGTATCGTGTACAGTGTACGGACCCCTGGCTGGAGTATCGTGTACAGTGTATGGACCCCCAGCTGGAGTACTGTGTACAGCGTACGGACCCCTGGCTGGAGTATCGTGTACAGTGTACGGACCCCTGGCTGGAGTATCGTGTACAGTGTACGGACCCCCGGCTGGAGTATCGTGTACAGCGTACGGACCCCCGGCTGGAGTATCGTGTACAGTGTACAGACCCCCAGCTGGAGTATCGTGTACAGTGTATGGACCCCCAGCTGGAGTACTGTGTACAGCGTACGGACCCCTGGCTGGAGTATCGTGTACAGTGTACGGACCCCTGGCTGGAGTATCGTGTACAGTGTATGGACCCCCAGCTGGAGTACTGTGTACAGCGTACGGACCCCTGGCTGGAGTATCGTGTACAGTGTATGGACCCCTGGCTGGAGTATCGTGTACAGTGTATGGACCCCCGGTTGGAGTATCGTGTACAGTGTATGGATCCCCGGCTGGAGTATCGTGTACAGTGTATGGACCCCCGGCTGGAGTATCGTGTACAGTGTACGGACCCCCAGCTGGAGTATCGTGTACAGTGTATAGACCCCCAGCTGGAGTATCGTGTACAGTGTATAGACCCCCAGCTGGAGTATCGTGTACAGTGTATGGACCCCCGGCTGGAGTATCGTGTACAGTGTATGGACCCCCGGCTGGAGTATCGTGTACAGTGTACAGACCCCCAGCTGGAGTATCGTGTACAGTGTATAGACCCCCAGCTGGAGTATCGTGTACAGTGTATGGACCCCCGGCTGGAGTATCGTGTACAGTGTATGGACCCCCGGCTGGAGTATCGTGTACAGTGTATAGACCCCCAGCTGGAGTATCGTGTACAGTGTACAGACCCCCAGCTGGAGTATCGTGTACAGTGTACAGACCCCCGGCTGGAGTATCGTGTACAGTGTACAGACCCCCGGCTGGAATATCGTGTACAGTGTGCGGACCCCCAGCTGGAGTACCGTATACAGTGTGCGGACCCCCGGCTGGAGTGTCATGTACAGCATACGGACCCCCAGCTGGAGTATCGTGTACAGTGTGCGGACCCCCAGCTGGAGTACCGTATACAGTGTGCGGACCCCCAGCTGGAGTATCGTGTACAGTTGTGGGTGCCACATAATCGGAAAGATGCGAGCATATTGGAGAGGGCACAGAAAAGATTTGTAAGAACGGTTTCAGGAATGAGGAACTTCAGTGATGAGGATAGTTTGAAGATGTTGATCAACTTCAGTAAAAAGTATCTAGAAACTGCAGTTGTGGTCCAGGGCAGGTGTCAGATAGATTTGCCAACCCAGCTCTGTCTCAGCTCTTGCGATTTCATCCTGTTTGATTCAGAAGTTGTTAGGTCCTTCAGCCCTCTCACACTCCTGAACCTGCACCCCCCCCAACTACCCCCCCCCCTCCCCCCCCCCCCCGCATCAACCCACACCCAAGCGTGCACCCACCATCCAACCCCATACCCCTGACACCCCAATCCCACCTCCAGGCCAAATCTTTAACCACCCCTCCCCCCACTTGACTCAACCCTCTTATCTCTAAGACACCACTTCCCTGGTGATGCTGCTGAGTACAGAGAGCTGCTAGCATCTGCCTGGCAGCAGTCTCATTGGAGTCCTTCATTCCTGACTGGCACAAGGTGAGGTGGCCCTTCCTGAGAAGGGGTAATACTGGGGGTAGGAGATCTCACCAGCTCTCCAGCGGGCATGTGAGACCCCCTGTTGCCCCGGAAGATTCAGTCCAACTTTTCCTAATTGGCAGGATGAGGTTGAACTAGGGAGCTCGGTCTGGGGCTCCAGGGAGGAGTCTTACAAACGTCATTCGGAACCGTATCTGCTGTGTACTCCCCCCACCAGTAGGCAGCCCAACATTAATTTACTGAGTGATATGGTCTACTGTTTCTTCAATAGTGCAACCCAACAGACCACATTGTAGAGCACAAAGGGTTCATCAAAACCAACTGCTCTAGCAGTTAGATTGCCAATAATCGTTCTCTGAAGAATTACATTAATGTTCCAGGACACAAAATAATTCACTTCTTGTTCGATCGACTTCTGTCTTTCCTTATTCCCCAAATGTCAGAGCCCTGTGATGGCATAAGGACTTTAATAAGGACCAGAAACAGAGAAGGAATTGTCAAACAAAGAAAGATGACCTTGAGAGAAGTGGGAATATTAATTTAAGGAGAAGCAAAAAGACAGACATGGAGGACAAGCGAGAGAGTGAGTTGTTTTAAAACAAGGAATCATCTTGCACAAGAAATTTAGTTTTAGACCCACAGGAACTGACTGTTGTTGTATTCAAGAATTAGACCATAAGGAACAGGAGGAGGCCATTCTCACCCTCGAGCCTGCTCCACCATTCAATAGGATCATGGCTGATGCAACATTCCTCATGTCTATTTTCCTGCCCCTTCCATGCAACACTTGATTTCCTTGATTGATCAAGAATCTCTCTATCTCACCCTTCAATACACACAAAGACTCCGCCCCCACTGCTCTCTGTGGCAAGGAGTTCCAAAGACTCACAATCCTCTGAGAGAAGACATTCCTCCTCATCTCAGTCTGAAATTGGTGCCCCTTTATTCTGGCACTGCGCCCTCCGGTCCTAGACTCTCCCATGAGCAGAAAACATTCTCATAGTTTGTATCTTTGTTTGCGCATTGAAAATGTCTTCAGCAGTGAACCAGAAGCACAATTAAGGGGCACCTTTAGAAAGATCATCATAAATGCAATTAACAAAAACAGTGCAAGCAACACAAAAAGCTAACATTCAATTAGTCTATACTTTAAGCTAAGCTTCATTTCACGAATCTATGTAAACACCCGATATTCATTCCCAGTCACCTTACCAAAATCTCCAAGGTGCAAAGTGAACCAAAAATAGCAAGAACAAATTTCTATCTCATGCTGTAGATCCACAAAATTATTTTGACTCATTGTGATTTGAGTTTTGCACACAATTACATTTTCAGTGGGTGGAAAGTGATGTGTAATTAAATCATGTTTATAATTCAGGCAGAATATAGACACAAAGTAAAAAGCATTGCAATAAATTAAACCCTTACCTTTTGTAATGGTATTGAAATTTGTATAATGTCATTGTTAATTCAAATCTCCTGTGCACACTCGAATGTACAAAATAAAGTTACTGAGATAGAGGTGCCACGGTCTATTAAAATTGTACAATTAACATAAAATCAATAGATTCACCCAGATAATAGATCGTTTGACTATATCCTGCATGACTGTACAGAGGTTTCTTTTGGAATACAAGTTGCTGACCACTTTTTAACTGCTGAAATAAGTTAGACTTTCAAACCTTACACTGGGTTTATAGTGTTTTTTAATGAAAATAAGCTATCAGGTCAAAGAGTCATATAGCATGAAAACAGACCCTTTGGTCCAACTCATCAATGCTGACTAAATTTCTCAAACTCAACTTATTTTCCTTACCCCCAGACCCCACACACCAGGGGTTATTATCATATGGTCTGCGATTACAAACCACACATTGTTAGTCACTAATTGTCTACTAACAGCTATTCATTCTCCCATTGACCAACCAGGTTATACCCTCTACCTGTCTTGGTGGCTCAGTGGTTAGCACTGCTGCTTCACAGCATCAGGGACCCGGGTTCAATTCCAATCTTGGGTGACTGCCTGTGTGGAGTTTGCACATTCTCCCTGTGTCTGTGTGGGTTTCCTCTGGGTGCTGTGGTTTCCTCCCCCAGTCCACAGATGTGCAGGTCAGGTGGATCAGCCACGCTAAATTGCCCATAGTGTTACGTGCATTAGTCAGGGGGAAATGGGTCTGTGTGGGTTACTCTTCAGAGGGTCGGTGTGGATTTGATGGGCCGAAGGGCCTGTTTCCTCACTGTAGGGAATCTATTCTAATCTATCCCGCCCCTACCACCCCCTTTATCTGCAGCTGTCCTTACACCCACCCTCAGTCCTGAAGAAGGGTTATGCCTGGAACGCTGACGTCTCCACCTCCTGATGCTGCTTGGCTTGCTGTGTTCTTCCAGCCTCCTACTTGTCTACCATCCATTCTCCTAGGCAGATCGTTATCTACTCCTTTGTCTGTCCAACTGTTTTTCCCTCTCTTTGGGCTCTATCCCCACCTATCATTGACTCCTCACCCCCCTCCCTTCCACCCTATCTTCTGCATAAAAACCAACCTTTTCCTCACTACCATCTGTTCTGAGGAAGGGTCACTGAACCTAAAATGTTAACTCTGCTTTCTCTCCACAGATGCTGCCAGACCTGCTAGTCTTTCCAACAATTCCTGTTTTGTTTCCCATTTGCCAGCACTTGGCCCAAATCCCTGTAAACCTTTCCTATTCATGTAGCCATCCAGATGCCTGTTAAATGTAGGCTTGAGATGTTTAGACTGAATTAGTGCTGAAGCGTGAGTCAGAACTATGTTATATTGAAACATTTTCTCTGTGCAAAAGGTTTTAAACACATAAAGCATAATGTTGAGTACAGTTCTGATCTCTTATCAGAATTATTTAAAATAAAAACATTGTAAAATTGCCATGAGTGCAGTTTGCAAGTTAATGCTTGTGCAGAGCTAAAAGATGAAGTTTAGACAATAAAACTCCTGGATGCCAGTAGAGGTTTAATGCCCCTCAGGACAGGGATTAAGGGTGAAAGCAAAAACAGAAAATATCGGAAATTCTCAGCATCACAGAAATGGAATGAGCACCTGATGATTCAAGTGGCGTGTTTTGACTCATACTCAGATTGACAAAGAGAATGCTGGAGAAACTCAGCAAGTCCACTAGCAATTATGCAGAGAGAAAAACAGTGTCAATGTTTCAAGTCCAGGTTTGTTGTATCAGACTCAAAGCATTGGCTCCGTTTCCCTCTCCCCCGGATGCTGCCAGACCTGCTGAATTTCTCCAGCAATTTCTGACTTTGTTTCCAATTCTCTAACAGAATCAACTGTACTCAACATTATACTTTGGCTGTTAATGAACAGCAGAGACGACTTCATGGTAACCCTCTCTCCCTCTCTCTCTCTTCTGATATTGCCAGACCTGCTGAGTTTCTCCAGCATGCTCTGTTTGTTTCAGATTTCTAGCACCTGCAGTATATTGCTTTTACTCAAATCAACAACAACTTCAGTAAATTGTCTCTCTCCAGTCACCTCCAGTCTATTAGCTTTCCGAACTATTTGCTGGACCTGTACTTTTCGCAATTCATGCACTAGGACACTCAGATCCCTCTGCATCTCAGAGTCTGATTGTCTCTTTGCCATTTCAAAAAGGAGCCTATTTCCTAAATGATAGGTTTAATGGGAAAAGATGTCTAGCCTGCCTGTCCTGAGTTGCTGAGTGGATGGAGAAGGTACCTGTTGTTTCAGATGGAAGGGAGCGTGTTGATGTGATTTGTTCAATGCTGTGGGACTCAGGGCCACAATGGGACCCTGGACTGTGCTTCATCTTTCACTTGCAGAGTGAAGGGAGTCTGATGCCAGGGGCTTCTCCTGTTGGCACAATAATGCAGATTGTGCGACATTACGTCCATGTCCATGAGTTTGGGTTCAGGACAGACTGATCAAGAAGAAGGAGAGTTGTCTTCTGGCTTGGGCTTCTTTCTAACATTCTTTCTTATATGTTAAGACTCAACACTGCAATACATGGTCATCAGAAATATACCACAATCTAATCTTACTGCTACATTACTGAATGACTGTTGGACAAACACCACCTCCTAATGCTGATCGATTCACTCTAACTCACTTCTCCCCATGTGGTTCAAACATTGACATGGCTAGGCTTCTGTTTCAATCTCTTCTCCTTGACTCCAACCACACTGGAAAAGCGCAGCAGGTCAGGCAGCATCCAAGGAGCAGGAGAATCAACGTTTAGGGCTTATACTGCGCTTTTCCAGCAACACATTTTCAGCTCTGATCTCCAGGATCTGCAGTCCTCACTTTCTCCTCCAACCACACTGTGCTATTTACACCCAGTGTGCACCATGACATCATCACAAAGTTGGCCCAAGGTCCTGAAGCCCAAACAAAATTTGATGTGGGCTGTTTATGTCTCATTTGATGCAGGATTCCGATCATCTGACAGTAGATTGATGATAATCTGCACTTGGGGTCTTTGCTGATGTTAATTCATCAACAACGTGTCCAGCCAACATTATTAAGATGATGATCAAACGCCCAAACATGGTCTCTGAAAAGCTCTAAAGCCCTGAATGAGGTTGATTAAATCTAAAGTGTGACAGGGTTAGCTTCGTTGAAACATGTTTAAAAACAATTAGTGGCGATAATTTGGGGGAGTGTTCATTGATCAGGATAGATGAATCATGAGGAGCCAGATAACCCTCTCATCTGTAAGTATCTTGTCATTCTGTCTTAACTCCAAAGCCCAGAACAGCGTATGAAGCTTTCTGGTACAGAACTAATATCACGCCTCACTTTAGTCATACCATTTACCTATTACACATCAGAATGACTCGCTTTTCAAAGTACATTTCCTGTTACAAATATTTCTACTTGAAATACTCTAGCTTTCTAAATGTCACCAGTTTCAATCCAATAGTATAGCAAATTGATTATTTACATCAAGATACTGTTGAGTACCGAATTAATTAATTAATTAAAATGACGAATCCTGCTTTAATTTCTGCAGCTTTCAGTGAATCCTGCATGTAAAGCTGAGACTGTAGCTACTGCCTCCTATGGGTAGAATAATGGAATACAGTCCTCTGTGTTGATTTTTGCAGTTCTGGGTCACAGCTACGGTGTGGAACGTAGCTACAGAACTGTGACCTCCAGGGCTGGGGCATTATCTATCTGTTACACTCAATCCTGTCTTCAAACAAAGATACATCTTGCTGGTCAGTAGGTTGCCCAGATCAGGTGAAGGGTCAGTGGGCAATCGTTGAAGGGTCAGGAGCAGTTTTTGTTGGTGAATTGGAGGCCCTTGAAGCAAGGATCACTAGCTCAGAGCTGCTGGTCACTTGGTATTTAGGAGCAGGAGAGGAACCCTCCCCCAGAAAAGTGCCGCTGTCACAGGCTCCGACCAGGGGAATTCCAGGAGACAGTAAGTGCAGGGAAGTGTTGGGATTTAGGCTGAGGATATCGCTGCACAGTTGGGAGACTTCAATTACAGCAAGGAATGAAAACAGCTTAAGAATTCAAGAAAAAGGAGCAGGAGTGGGTCACTCAGCTCCCTGGGCCACCTCTGTCGGTCAGTGAGATCTTGGTTGATTTTCTAATTCAACGGCATTTCCTGGCATTATCCCATTTCTTTCAATGCTTCTGGTCTTTTGAAAATATTGCTCTCATTCTCAAACACACAAAATTACTGACTCTCCATTAGCCCTCTGGGGCAGAGGATTCCAAAACCTCACCACTTTCCGAGAGAGGAAATTCCTCCTCATCTCTGTTGTAAATGGCCTATCCTTTACTCTGAGGTGATGCCCCTGGTTCTAATCCTCACCCACCCCAGTTGGGGGGAGGTGGAGTCTCCCTGCTCCTACTTTGTCCACCCCGAATATCCCACATTTCAATGAGATCACCTTTCATTTGGAACTCCGAAGAATAAAGACCCAGTCCATCCCATTGGTCCTCCTCAGCTGATCCCTCCCTCTTAGGCACTACATCCCTGACCCTTTGTTGTAGTCCCTCAATGGCAAGTATATCTTAACATAGGAAGGAGAGCAACGCTCCGCCCATTGCTCATGGAGTAGACACATCAAGACTCTATATAATTACATGATGGGGAGATGCCGGTGTTGGACTGGGGTGGACAAGGTCAAACATCAAACGACACCAGGTTATAGTCCAACAGGTTTAATTGGAAGCTCGAGCTTTTGGAGCGCTGCTCCTTCATCAGGTGGTTGTGTCAATCACCTGATGAAGGAGCGGTGCTCCGAAAGCTAGTGTGCTTCCAATTAAACCTGTTGGACTATAACCTGGTGTTGTGTGATTTTTAACTTTATACACCCCAGTCCAACACCGGCATCTCCCCATCATGAACAGTAATGTTAGTCTTGTTACACTGCAGCATGCCTTTGACCTGACAGAGAAACAGACCCAGCGGCAAGGAACTTTTACAGCAATGTGCCCCACACCCCCTATTCATTTTTAATCCAAGCTTCCACACGAGTTGGCATCAAAACTATCCCAGACAAAGTTTTCGAATTTCCTAATTAACTGCAGTTGACACCTTTGAATTTTCTTAAAATAAAATACAAGGAAGAAATATAAATGCTGCAGATCTGGGACAAACCCAGAAAATATTGGAGAAACTCAGCAGGTCTGGCAGCATCTGTGGAGACAGAAACACAGCTAATGTTTCAAGTCCAGCAACTCTTCATCAGAATTGTTACAGCTGAGAGAAAAAGTGATATGTTCACTGAAGATGAAGTTGAGGAGCACGTGGTGGGGAGAGGTGAGTGGATATGTGGAGATGGAGCCAGAGAAAGAAAGAGAGAGAGAGATGAAAGGTATATGTGAACAAGGAGATCATTAAGGTGGAAGTGGGTACTGCAGATGCTGGAGATTAGAGTCAAGAGTGTGGTGCTGGAAAAGCACAGCAGGTCAAGCAGCACCCGAGGTGCAGGAAAATAAATATTTCGGGCAAAAGGACCTCATCAGAAATTTCTGATGAAATGTCGATTTGCCCGAAACGTTGATTTTCCTGCTCATTGGATGCTGCTTGACCTGCTGTACTTTTCCAGCACACTCTAATCCTGAAGGAGATCATTAAGCCTGCCCACAAGGGTGGCACTGTTGGTATCTGGCAGACTAAGCTCTACATTGTGCCAGCTCTCAAATACCTCCTCATGTCTTCCCCTGACCATGACCCCACCGTGACACATCAGGCCACTAATAAAGTCCCCCCGTCCCACACGACTCACTTCTATCTCCTTCCCAAAAAGCCACAAACAGCACTGCCCAGGCAGACCTGTTGTTACTGCTTGCTAATGCCCCACACCACTCTCCTTTCCTACCGCAACTGGACCTTTTCTCCCCTGGTCCAGGCCCTTCCCATTTACATCCGTGATTCCTCTGTCACTTCATTCCAGTTTGCAGGCTCCAGCTGTCTCCTCTTTCCCATGGAAGGTGCAATCCCTTTACACGTCCATCCCCCACCAGGATGGTCTCAGTGCTCTCCTCCCCTTCCTAGAGCAAATGCCTGAACATCCCCACCCACCACCACCCTCCCCCAGCCTGGCCGAGGGGATCCTCACCCCCAACAACTGCTCTCATTTTCTTCAGGTCAGAGGGGTAGACATGGGTACGTGCGGGGGTACCAGTTAATCCTGTTTCTTTGTGTGATACATGGAATATTCCTTCTTGCAGTCCTATTCTGCACAATTCTTTCTCCAATGTAGCAATGTCATCATCAGTGCTGCTTCTCTTTCTTATTCAGAATTGAAAAGATTCATCAATTTCGCTCCCAATTTCCACCCTGCCCTCACCTTCACCCGGTCTCTCTCTGTGACCTGCTCCCTTCATTTCCTCAACATCTCTGTTTCTATTTCTGGGGATAGAGTGGCCACTAATACTCACTGTAAACCCACCGACTCCTGCAGTTACACGGACGATACATCCTCACACCCTGCCTCTTGTAAAGTCTCCGTTCCATTCTCCCAATGCCTCCGTCTCCATCGCATATGTTCTGAAGAGGCCAACTTCGACCAGGGACACTCTGAAATGTCCCTCTTCTTCCTCACCCAAGGATTTCCCAGCGCTATTGTTGACAGGGCCCTCAGCTGGGTCCGACCCCATCTCCCACACTTCCACCCTCACCCCCCTCTTCCCTCCCACAATAGCGATAGGGTTCCCCTTGTCCTTTCCTACCATCCCACCAGCATCCAGAGGATCATTAGCTGCTGTTTCCACCACCTCCAGCAGGATGCCACCATCAGACGCATATACCCCTCCCTTCCCAGGTCCACCTCCAGCAGGAACTATTCCCTATGGGACACCCTGATGCACTCTTCCTTCACTCCCAACACCCCCATCCTGCACACAGCCCCAAGGCACCTTCCCTTGCCACCCCAAAGGTGTAACAGCTGCACATTTCCCTCCTCCCTCCTCAGTATCCAAGGGCCCAGGCACACCTTACAGGTGAAGCAGTACATTACCTGCACTTCCCACAATCTAATCACAATGTGGTCTCCTCTACACTGGAGGAGACTGGGGGACTGCTTCCCAGAACATCCACATTCTGCCCGTGAGAAAGACCCTGACTTTCCAGTTGCCGCCACTTCCATACCCCACCCTGTTCCCTGACCAACATCCCTGTCTCAGGCTTGCTGCAGGGCTCCAGTGAAGTTCAGCACAAACTGGAAGAACAGCCCCTCATTTCCCACTTGGGGATCCTTCAGTCTCTGGGATTCAAAATTGAGTTCAACACCTGGTGGGCGGCACGGTGGCACAGTGGTTAGCACTGCTGCCTCGCAGCGCCAGAGACCCGGGTTCAATTCCCGACTCAGGCGACTGACTGTGTGGAGTTTGCACGTTCTCCCCGTGTCTGCGTGGGTTTCCTCCGGGTGCTCCGGTTTCCTCCCACAGTCCAAAGATGTGCAGGTTAGGTGAATTGGCCATGCTAAATTGCCCGTAGTGTTAGGTAAGGGGTAAATGTAGGGGTATGGGTGGGTTTCGCTTCGGCGGGTCGGTGTGGACTTGTTGGGCCGAAGGGCCTGTTTCCACACTGTAATCTAATCTAACCTATACAGCCTGATTCCCACCTTCCACCCTACACCCAGTCCTATCTTGACATGGGTTTTTTTGCACAGTCACCCATTCTCACCTACCCCTTGGCCCAGTTAATTCATCAAATCGACCTTGTTGTTAAGTCTCTGTACCTTGGTACTTGTACCTAAGGGGGGGTATTGTTTGGTGATATTGTACACTTTTCACAGTACTCCTGTCGTTCTGTACTTGAGTACAAGTGACAAGAGAAACCCAATCAAATCAAATCAGAGTTACAGCCGCCGGGAAGATGCAGAGAGGGAGAGGGTGAGAGAGATCAACACTAACATGTGAAAGGTCCATTCAAGGGTCTGATAACACCAAGGAAGAAGCTGTTCTTGAATCTGTTTGTACACGTTTTCAAACTTCACAGGAGGCTCCCAAGCACTGAGGATGTCACCTAGACAGGGGACGAAACGTCTGCAACACAAATTCCCAGCTCGGCGAACAGAACCACAACAACGAGCACCCGAGCTACAAATCTTCTCACAAACTTTGATTTCCACCTCTGTAACATCAAGTGCTTGTGTCAACTCCTCCGCCAAGTATCCCACCCTTACCTTTTTTAACTTGAGACTCAACTACTCTAACATATCGGTGAAAGTGAGGACTGCAGATGCTGGAGATTAGAGGCAAGATTAGAGTGGTGCTGGAAAAGCACAGCAGGTCAGGCAGCATCCGAAGAGCAGGAAAATCAATGTTTTGGGCAAAAGCCCTTCATCAGGAAAATGATGATGAGGGACTCCTGCCCAAAACATCGATTTCCCTGCTCCTCGGATACTGCCTGACCTGCTGTGCTTTTCCAGCACCATTCTATCTTTAGTCTAACATAAGCCTGGCTGGTCTCCCACATTGCAACATTTAAGAGGCATTTGGATGGGTATATGAATAGGAAGGGTTTGAAGGGATATGGGCCGGGTGCTGGCAGGTGGGACTAGATTGATTTGGGATATCCGGTGGATATGGACGGGTTGGACCGAAGGGTCTGTTTCCATGCTGTACATCTCTATGACTCTGTGATAGCCTCCAGGAACTGGAGATTACCCAAAATGCTGCTGACCGCAACCTCACTTGGAGGCAAGTTCCATTTCCCATCACTCTTTTGCTCAATGACCAATAATTACTGGTCAGTGCATTAAGTACTGCAGTTGGGAGGTCATGTTGTGGCTGCACAGGACTTTGGTTCGGCCACTTTTGGAATACTGCGTGCAATTCTGGTCACCCTACGAGAGGAAAGATGTTGTTAAACTTGAAAGGGTTCAGAAAAGATTTATAAGGATGTTGCCAGGGTTGGAGGGTTTAAGCTACAGGAAGAGGCTGAACAGGCTGGGACTGTTTTCCCTGGAGTGTCAGAGGCTGAAGAATGACCTTATAGAGGATTATAAAATCATGAGGGGCATGGACAGGATAAATAGAAAAGATCTTTTCCCTGGGGTGGGGAAGTGCAGAAACACGGGGCATAGATTTACAGTGAGAGGGGAAAGATATAAAAAGGACCTAAGGGGCAACTTTTTTACACAGAGGGTGGTACATGTATGGAATGATCTGCCAGAGGAAGTGGTGGAGGCTGGTACAATTGCAACATTTAAAAGGCATCTGGATGGGTATATGAATATGAATAGAGGGATATGGGCCGGGTGCTGGCAAATGGGACTAGATTAATTTAGGATATCTGGTCGGCATGCACAAGTTGGACCATAGGGTCTGTTTCTGTGCTGTACATCTCTATGAATCTATACCTGGCTCCCACTCACATGACATCTTGAATTCCCACCTCTCATACCTGCCTTTATCCCTCCAAGACCCTTCCTTATCTCTGTAACCTCCTCCATCTCCCCAACCCAGGTCCCTCAGTGCTCCTCTAATCCAGGCTTCTCAAATGTTCCCAATCTTAATCACTCTACCACTGGTGGAACTGCTTCTGGATCAGTGGTGCTGGAAGAGCACAGCAGTTCAGGCAGCATCCAAGGAGCTTCAAAATCGATGTTTCGGGCAAAAGCCCTTCATCAGAAATAAAGGCAGTGAGCCTGGAGCGTGGAGAGATAAGCAAGAGGAGGGTGGGGGTGGGGAGAAAGTAGCACAGAGTACAATTGGTGAGTGGGGGAGGGGATGAAGGTGATAGGTCAGGGAGGAGAGGGTGGAGTGGATAGGTGGAAAAAGAGATAGGCAGGTAGGTCAAGTCCGGACAAGTCATGGGGACAGTGCTGAGCTGGAAGTTTAGAACTAGGGTGAGGTGGGGAAAGGGGAAATGAGGAAACTGTTGAAGTCCACATTGATGCCCTGGGGTTGAAGTGTTCCGAGGCGGAAGATGAGGCGTTCTTCCTCCAAGCGTCTGGTGGTGAGGGAGCAGCGGTGAACGAGGCCCAGGACCTCCATGTCCTCGGCAGAGTGGGAGGGGAAGTTGAAATGTTGGGCCTCAGGGCGGTGTGGTTGATTGGTGCGGATGTCCCGGAGATGTTCTATAAAGCTCTCTGCTAGGATGCGCCCATTCTCCCCAATGTAGAGGAGACCGCATCGGGAGCAACGGATACAATAAATGATATTAGTGGATGTGCAGGTAAAGTTTTGATGGATGTGGATGGCTCCTTTAGGGCCTTGGATGGAGGTGAGGGAGGAGGTGTGGGCGCAGGTTTTACAGTTCCTGCAGTGGCAGGGGAAAGTGCCAGGATGGGAGGGTGGGTTGTAGGGGGACGTGGACCTGACCAGTTAGTCACAGAGGGAACGGTCTTTGCGGAAGGCGGAAAGGGGTGGGGAGGGAAATATATCCCTGGTGGTGGGGTCTGTTTGGAGGTGGCGGAAATGTCGGTGGATGATTTGGTTTGTGCAAAGGTTGGTAAGGTGGAAGGTGAGCACCAGGGGCGTTCTGTCCTTGTTACGGTTGGAGGGGTGGGGTCTGAGGACGGAGGTGCAGGATGTGGACGAGATGTGTTGGAGGGCACCTTTAACCACGTGGGAAGGGAAATTGCGATCTCTAAAGAAGGAGGCCATCTGGTGTGTTCTGTGGTGAAACTGGTCCTCCTGGGAGCAGATCCGGTGGAGGTGGAGGAATTGGGAATACGGGATGGCATTTTTGCAAGAGGTAGGATGGGAAGAGGTGTAATCCAGGTAGCTGTGGGAGTCGGTGGGTTTGTAAAAAATGTCAGTGGCAAATGGAGATGGAGAGGTCCAGGAAGGGGAGGGAGGTGTCAGAGATGGTCCAGGTAAATTTAAGGTCAGGGTGGAATGTGTTGGTGAAGTTGATGAATTGCTCAACCTCCTCGTGGGAGCACGAGGTGGCGCCAATACAGTTATCAATGTAGCAGAGGAAGAGGTGGGGAATGGTGCCAGTGTAATTACGGAAGATCAACTGCTCTACATAGCCAACAAAGAGACAAGCATAGCTGGGGCCCATACGTGTGCCCATGGCTACCCCTTTGGTCTGGAGGAAGTGGGAGGATTCGAAGGAGAAATTGTTAAGGGTGAGGACCAGTTCGGCCAAACGAATGAGAGTGTCAGTGGAAGGGTACTGTTGGGGACGTCTGGAGAGAAAAAACGGAGGGCTTGGAGGGCTTGGTCATGGCGGATGTAGGTGTAGAGGGATTGGATATCCATGGTGAAGATGAGGCGTTGGGGGCCGGGGAAACCGAAGTCTTGGAGGAGGTGGAGGGCGTGGGTGGTGTCTCGAACGTATGTGGGGAGTTTCTGGACTAGGGGGGATAGGACAGTGTTGAGGTAGGTAGAGATTAGTTCAGTGGGGCAGGAGCATGCTGAGACAATGGGTCGGCCAGGGTGGTCAGGCTTGTGGATCTTGGGAAGGAGGTAGAACCGGGCAGTGCGGGGTTCCCGGACTATGAGGTTGGAAGCTGTGGGTGGGAGATCTCCTGAGGTGATGAGGTTCTGTATGGTCTGGGAGGTGATGGTTTGGTAATGGGGGGTGGGGTCATGGTTGAGGGGGCGGTAGAAAGAGGTGTCCTTGAGTTGGCGTTTGGCTTCAGCGGTGTAGAGGTCAGTGCGCCAGACTACCACTGCGCCCCCTTTATCTGCTGGTTTGATGGTGAGGTTGGGATTGGAGCAGAGGGATTGGAGGGCTGCGCGTTGTGAGGGAGAGAGGTTGGAGTGGGGGAGGGGGGTAGACAGGTTGAGGCGGTTAATGTCCCGGCGGCAGTTGGAAATGAAGAGGTCGAGGGCAGGTAATAGGCCAGCGCGGGGTGTCCAGTTGGATGCAGTGTGTTGGAGGTGGGCGAAGGGGTCCTCGGAAGGTGGGCGGGAATCCTGATTGTGAAAGTAAGCTCGGAGGCGGAGGCGATGGAAGAAGTGTTCGACGTCACGGCGTGTATTAAATTCGTTGATACGTGGACGGAGGGGGATGAAGGTGAGTCCTTTGCTGAGGACTGATCGTTCATCCTCAGTGAGGGGGAGGTCTGGAGGGATGGTGAAAACTCGGCAGGGCTGGGAGCTGGGATCTGGTGTGGGTGTGGAGCTGGGAGTGGGGGCGGAGCTGGTAACTGGAGTGGGTGTGATGGTGGGGGGAATGGGGGGTGGAGTCATGAGCAGGGGTGGTGTTCCCCTGAGGGTTCTGGGGGCCGGGAATGGTGACAGTGGGATCTGTGGGGGGCGTGTCAGCAGAATGTAGGTGACTGCCTCCAGTTGCCTGTACCCCAAGGTCTGTGCCTATTACCCTCTCCCCCCACTTCCCCCACCCTCCTCCACCTCACTTACCTCGCTGTCACTCTCCTGTTTGTGGACACTCCTTAAAGCCTACTTCCTTAGCCAGCACGGTGGCTCAGTGGTTAGCACCAAGGGACCTGGGCTTGATTCCACCCTCGGGTAACTGTCTGTGTGGAGTTTGCACATTCCGCCCGAGTCTGTGTGGATTTCCTCCAGGTGCTCCAGTTTCCTCCCACAGTCCAAAGATGTGCAGGTTAGAATGGATTGGCCATGGGAAATTGCCTACAGTGTCCAGGGATGTGCACGCTAGGTGGGTTAGCCATGGGAAATGCAGGGTTACAGGGCTAGCGTGAGGGGATGGGTCTGGGTGGGATGCTTTTCAGAGGGTCAGTGTGGACTCAATGGGCAGAATGGCCTGCTTCCACACTGTAGGGATTCTATAATTTTAAGTTGTTTGTCATCTGACCTGGAATCTCCTCAAGTGACCCAACGTCATACTCTGTTTAACACCTGAAGACAGTTCATTACATGAAGGTGCTGTATAAATATAAGTGGTGACTGGAAAGTATTATAAATGGTTGCAGAGTGTAGATTGAGAGATGTACATGAACAGAACAAGACACATTGATTGAAATATTACACAAATTTACATGAAACTCAACAGTTCTGATATTCAGAATAATTAATCGGTCTGAAATTCTGTAATTTTCTTCTAATTCCATCTTATCCTTGGTGAAGAAACAGCATGTGACAGAAGATTTGCAAAAATGGAATTGAGAGTGATTTGTTGCTGAGTGAACGACTTTCCAATGCAAGGGCTTCCAACACAAGGACAGAGTCCCAGCTGGGAAAATGAAAGCTCTCTTCAGTAGACTAAGAGAAAGAAAGATTAACCTATTTTCACTTTGCCTCTGGCTATTGTCATCACTCAAGAGCAAACACATTTTCACACACACTCAACATTTCTCCTTGGCCAATTTGCCACTCAATCCACAGAGAATGAAGAAATCTGTCCTCAGGGAAGATCAAACGCAACTAATCTTGTTTTGTTTGGAAAAGAGATGACTTTAAGATTACCTCATTCATAGCTTCCAAATTTCCAGAAAAGGAGATTGATCATTATGCTTCAATACAAGAACTATAGTCAGCTCTCCTCTAATGTGACGGTTGTGCTCTTGCGCAAACCCACATTATAGAAAAACCGCGCTTCAGAAACAGTGTTTAAAATGTTGGTGATGTAATCGCATTACGGCCAATAAATCTTTTAAAAGTTTGCACTTTAGAAACAGTGTCTCCAGTTCTTCAATTGTGTTACAGCGAATTTGCATTGATAAAACGCGTGTTAAAGCAGAATGCCCTGTACTGGTGAAGCGTTTAAATACAGGGAGACATATTAAAAATGGGGAAGTAAGGAGGGAAATGGAGGTAACTTTTCTGCATGGAGCTAACAAAAACACAAATAATTGCAACTATCAACATGGAACTTTGCTCTTGTATTCTAGCCCACTTGAAATGAATGCTAACATTGCATTTGCCTTCCTAGCTGCCAACTGAACCTGCAGCTTAACCTTAAGAGAATCAGAAACTAGGACTCCCAAGTCCCTTTATGCTTCAGATGTTTGAAGCCCTTCCCTGCTTAGAAAATAAACCTCTAATCTTCCCACGAAAGCACATAACCTCACACTTACCCATATTGTATTCCACCTGCCCCTTCTTTCCCCACTCTCCTATCCTGTCCAAGTCCTTCTGCAGCCTCCCCACTTCCACAACACTACCTGTCCCTCCATCTACCTTTGTGTTACCTGCAAACCTAGCAACACTGCCCTCAGTTCCTTTGTCCAGATCACTAATGTATAACGTGAATAGCTGTGGTCCCAACACTGACCCCTGCATAACTCCACCAATCACCGGCTGCCATCTTGAAAAGGACCCCTTTATCCCCACTCTCTGCCTTCTGCCAGTCAGCCAGTCCTCTATCCATGCCAGTACCTTGTCCCTAACACCATGGGGCTCTGATTTTATTTAGCAGCTTCCTATGTGGTATCTTGTCAAAGGCCTTCTGGAAATCCAAATAGATCACATCCACTGGCTCTCCTTTGTCGAACTTGCTCATTATCTCCACAAAGAATTTTACCAGATTTGTCAGGTGTGACCTCCCCTTGACAAACCGTGCTGACTCAGCCTATTTTCCCCTGCACTTCTGAGTACTCCACAATCTCATCCTCAATAATAGACTGTAAAATCTTACCAATGGCCGAGGTCAGGCTAACTGTGGTCAGACTGAGGTCAGTTTCCTGTCTTCTGCCTCTCTCACTTCTTAAACAGTGACGTTACATTAGCCATTTCTCAGTGCTCTGGGCTCCCCGCTCCCTGACTCCAGTGATTCATGAAAGATCACCACCAATGCCTTTACAATTTCTATTGGTATCATTGCCGGACTATTAACCCAGAGACCTGGATAATGTTCGGGGACCCAGGTTCAAACTGTGGCAGGTGGTGGAATCTGAATTCAATACAAATCTGGTATTAAAAGTTTAATGATGATAATTAAACTATTTTCAATGTTGGGGAAAACCCCATCAGAAACTGCCTTCTCAACCTGGTCTGGACGACATGTGACTCCGAACACACAGCAACGGGGTTGACTCACAACTGCCCTCTGGCAATTAAGGATGGGTGATAAATGCAGTCAGTACCACTTACATCCCGTAAATGAATTAAAAATCCCTTTCTTTGGGCACATGTTTAATGACAGCTAATGTGACATCCACTATAACACTTGACATTTTTACATTTAACCACGATGTATTTCTGAAGATTAGATTCGATACAATTCCAATTACATTGGAGAGCTGTTAAATACTGTAATTGCTAAATACCATGAAAGGTTCCTGAAATACTTACAAAGAATTAGCTCGACATTTCGTTTGCAGTTAATTTGCAGATCTTAGAAGGAACATCAAAATATATTTCAGATTTCAATTTCTAATGCAATATGCGATGTCAATGCCCTTTGACAGACAACTGGCTGCATCCATGATTAATTATTAGAGAATGTCAGAATTTGATTAGCATCAAATATGAGCAGGCAACTCGAATCCTTGCAATTAAAATCACTGCCTCACGGCACCGGAGACCCAGGTTCGATCCCAGCCTCAGGCGACTGTCTGTGTGAAATTTGCACATTCTCTCTGTGTCTGCGTGGGTTTCGTCCGGATGCTCCAGTTTCCTCCCACAGTCCAAAGATGTGCTAGATGGGTTAGCCATGGCAAATGTGGAGCTATAGGGATAGGGTGGAGTGCTGTTTGAGGGTCAGTGCAGACTCTACCTGCACTGTCCAGATTCTCTGATTCTAAAATCCTAAATGTAACTAAAGAGCTGAGGAAGTATTTGTAGACAGAGCAACTTGTATTCTATCCAACAGATCAACACTTCAATTCCATCGATGTTGATTCAGCGAACCTTACTCATTCAGGTCTGAAGGCCTCACGGTTCTCTCTTAAAGAATCTGAAAGGCAAATTGAAGCACTTGAAATTGAAGGAATATTATTGCTGACCTAAGACCAGCACATGGGCCACAATAGGGAAGAGTTTGTCATTTGCACAAACTTATGTTCAAAAGTTTCCCTTTTCTTTTATATACACATCAACCATTCCCTTAAGTCAATGACACAGATAGGACAACAAGCAGAACAGCTTGGAAAGGAACTCTCTATGTCGTTTTGGAGCCTAGCATTTCCAAATAAAGAGAGCCAGGAGGATTATGTACAGTAATTGCACAGCAGGGAATAAAGTTTATTACAGTTGTGAAAAAATGCAATTCTCACAGGCACCGGGGATAAGAAGAAACGAGCTGATTGGTGAAAGCTACAGTTGCAATTTAACAGCAAACAGATGCTTTCAACCCATATTTTAAACAAATGAGTTGGTGACATCTAAAGGCTGTGTAAGTGTTGTTTTGTAGTTTGGAATAAAATTTGACAAACCATTTGTTAAACATGGGGCATTTTAATTGTTGTCTGCAACTCAAATATCACAAACAAGCCTTTTGCCCTTTAATTCTTTTCCAAATTCTGTTTCCACCCTTTCCCGATAGCCTTGAACCATCCAGGGAACAGGTCCCTGGCTACTTACAGCTGTCTATCATTTGCTTGGGTGAGTTTAGACAGTGACAGCTACCAGATTCAGATTGGCAGCATCGTCCAGAGCTGCCACCTTTCAGATGAAGTCAGAAGTCAGATGACACCAGGTATTATGGATGAGGCCAGATCTCTCAAAACATTCTTAAGTAGGCAGCCCTAGACCTCGCAATTTGCTTTGGTAAGTGCACAGTAAAAATTACCCGGAGTAACATTGCTAGGCTGACTACAAGATTTTAAAACAGACGAGAAAATGTATTTACAAAATTACACAATGAAACGCAAAGAACGGAATAAAGAGCCTCTAGAGGACTCAATTATGCTGTTCCAAATACACACAACAGTCCCAATAAGTAAACTCCCTTTAAAGACCAGTATAAATGGAACACATTCTTACAGGTTAAAGTTGAAGGGCAGAAAGAGAGAGAGTTTCCACACAGCTCACTGTTGAGCTTCCCAGTTCAAGACTGAACTAAAAACCTGCACAGCTCAACTAGAGAGCTGACCACTCCCCTTTCATTATACAGGTCACTTCTAAAGCATGACCACTTTGACCTGAAGTCTCATCTGTTTACATATGAACAAAAGACCTCTCAAAATCCTTTCCATCTCTGTACCAAACCAGACTGATTGGAGCCCGGCCTGGTTTATTGTCCCTCAAAGCTAGTTCAGAGTCTCCCTGAGCCAAGGAGCAGCTTTTAGAAAGAAAAGGGACTAGCTTTGTGACACAGATTATAGTCCAACAGCTTTATTTGAAATCACAAATCAAACAAACCTGTTGGATTATAACCTGGTGTCGTGTGACTTCTGACCCCGTCCACTCCAGTCCAACACTGGCACCTCCACATTATGTATTTCAGGGCATACTTCTTTCCAGTATGGAGGGTAATGATGATACGGGCTATTCGAAGGAGAATTGAGTTCTTTCTCTCAGCCCCCTAGTGAACAGCCAACACCAATAATGCTGATGAATTATCCATTAATCTTCTCACAGTTTTGCCGACTATACTGCCTGCAAATTAGCTGTCACACTTTTCTACATAAACAGTGATTATATTGGTTTAATTAATTAGCTACAAATCATTCTGAAGAAGTCAAAGGCATTGCCTAGATGCAAGCTCCTTCTCTTTTCTCTGCTTGAAACTCGATGTTTGACAAGTGAAGAAGTTGAGAAAAGTTCATTCCCGTTGATTTTAAACAACCTAAAAAGATGACTCAGGATGTGAGTGATTACTTTACAAGTCAAAAAATGAACATCTCCACAATGAAAGGGTTTGATGAATTGCACTGTGGAATAATTTAACCTTTCCATTTTTCCAATTCATACTGAAATTCCTGTTATGAAGAAACCCCTCATTGTTGTTCCAGTGTGCACACGGGATGAACATTCACACTGGGAGTGTTATTACTCAGCACCAAGAAAGCACTGAAGCTTTGAGCACATCCATTATAGGAACATGATCAATCACATTTATAATGTTTCTGCTTGTCTAAAGTTACAGAACCAGTGAAGAAAAGAAATCAAAAGAAAATATATCACTGGAGTTCAAACCTTGAATAACAGAAAAACAATGTTCAGTCTCTGTTGCCCAAAACAAAGCATGAAAACTATCAAATTTATTTCATAATTTAAGTAAATAAACTTTGGCTCATTTGAGACCCATTCACATGCATCAAGTAAACAACTTCAAACTAAGCCATTGAGGAACTCTAGACAGAGTCATAACTCTCTCTACCACCACCACAACTCTGCTGCTATTTATCTCATCGACTGCTCCTCAGTTTTGGCAACTCAAATTCAGAACCATTTTCCAATCCAGCCTTTCCTACCATTCAGGGACTTCCTTCATCCTCTTAAATTGGACAAGTGCACCTCGTGTATGACTGAGATTATCTTTGTCAGAACTGACTCCTCCATCTAAAACTCTACAATGTCCCCAACACATTAACTTGGATCTGATTTACCACCCTCTGAGAAAAAGAACAGGAAATGGCATCACCAACCCAAGGAAACTCAAACATATAAATAGAAGTCATGATTTGGAGATGCCGGTGTTGGACTGGGGTGTACAAAGTTAAAGATCACACAACACCAGGTTATAGTCCAACAGGTTTAATTGGAACCACACTAGCTTTCGGAGCTACCACCTGATGAAGGAGCGTCACTCCGAAAGCTAGTGTGCTTCCAATTAAATCTGTTGGACTATAACCTGGTGTTGTGTGATCTTTAACTCTATAAATAGAAAGTGGGCTACACCACCAGTGCTTCATTCGGAGGCTCACTGAAGATGTTACCTAGTATGGTGATTGAAACATCTGGAAATGAACCTTCCAGCTCAGCGAGCAAACCTACATCCAAAATCTCAACCTGAGTCACAAATCTTCTCAAAACTCACTGTCCCTCCCTTATTTGACCTTCCCAGAGTTACCCTGAAGTGCAAGGTTCAGCACATAAAACATCGTCCTAAAGTCATCTCAGCCCCAAGTTGTGAGGAACTGGGGGAATTCTCTGCTCCAAGATTGAGGAGCCAGATCAGTCACTATCCCTCAATCCTCCCACTCTCCACTCCCAGCTTCCCCTCATTCATCCAACACTGATTCTCTCACTCCATGCTCCCTCCCATCTGCCCCACCACCATCTCTTCCTCCCCCTCCACTCTCAATTCACTCAATTTCTGAATACTCGATGATTGGTACTTACTTTGCATGTTTGTCAATTTCATTAATGATGAGGAGGTGCTGGTGTTGGACTGGGGTGAACAAAGTTAAAAATCACACAACACCAGGTTATAGTCCAACATGTTTATTTGGAAGCACTAGCTTTCAGAGCGCCGCTCCTTCATTAGGGAGCTGTAGAGCAGGATCATAGGACATGGAATTTATAGTAAAAGATCATAGTATCATGCAACTGAGATCTTGTCCTATAAATTCTGTGTCTTATGATCCTACTCCACAGCTACCCGATGAAGGAGGAGGGCTCTCAAAGTTATTACTTCCAAATTGGAGTTAAATCTAATATTCTGGTATCTAAGTAAATTGAGAATTCCCATGGTCATATACAATTTACCTCATCCTAACCCTGCAATGATTTCAGTCTAATAATCTTATGTTTTGCATTTTTCACTCCAGTATTTCAATCTCCTTCTCCTTTCTCCCCACATTCGGTTACTCACTCCTTCTCAGCTTAACCTCAGGAACTCTCTCTCTCCCTCTCCCAACCTCACCATTTCATTTCATCTTTGTTTACCTGGAAAAGTCCTCATGAAATCCTTACTTTTTGACAAAGCCCACAAACACAACTCTCCCACAATGACTCCTTGAAACATTTGGACATAGCAAGGTCATTCTGCCCTTTGAGCCTGTTCCATGTTCACTGGGATCATACATAGTTCTGAGGAAGGATCGCTGGACCCTTAAACATTAACTCTGTCTTTCTCTCTCCACAGACCCGCTGAGTTTCTCTAGCATTTTCTGTTTGTTTCAAATTTAAATTTCAAGCATTTATAGGATTTCATTTTTATTCATGAATAGTATTCATCCTAACTCCATCCACTCACCTGAGCTCCATATGCATTCATACTGTCAACTAGTAAAAAAAACTATCAAACTTAGGCTGAAGGTTTTCAATGGAGCTTGTATCTACATTTTCCATGGCAGAGAGTTCCAGGCTTCTACAACCGTTCACGCTCTCCACAATGTTCTGGATTAAGTTTAAGGCTCTTTGTCCTAAGGCCAGAATTGATTGCAGCTGCGAAGCTGTATGTATTGTTACTCTGGGCATGTTGGTGAGACCATGGAACAGCCTGCTCCAGGTCAAAGTTAAAAATCACACAACAACAGGTTATAGCTCAACAGGTTTAATTGGAAGCACTAGCTTTCGGAGCACCATTCCTTCATCAGGTGATTGTGGAGTACACAATTGTAAGGCACAGAATTTATAGCAAAAATTTACACAATGATGTAACTGAAATTATACATTGAAAAATACCTTCATTGTTTGTTGAATCTTTCATCTGTTAGAATACAGTGATAGTTTCACTTCTTTCATGTGTAAATCACAAAACGTTTTTTAAAAGTTGCATTCTCGGGTTAGCTGTTAACAATGGTGATAGCTAGACAATATGTTGAAGGTGTTAGCCCCGTGTTCTCTGTCTATGCCATGATGTTTAGATTGATTCTAATCTAAAAAGTGAGATAATGGAGTTTTACATGAATTCAGGCAGTTTTTGAGCAAAGTACAATGTAACTCTGCAAGTACAAATTCACCCCACAAACGTATATGTATTTGTGTGCATGTGGGTCGCTGCGTCTGTGTGTCTGTCTGTCTGTCTGGGTTGGGAGGTTGTGAGTGTGAGAGAGAGTGTATATGTGTGTATAGTGAGTATAGCGTGTCTTAAGTCTGTGAGGGGTGCATGTGAGAGTGTGGGACTGTGTGTGTGTATCTGGAGTGGGGGGTTGTGAGTGTCTGTACATCTCTATGACTCTATTAAATGGTCCCAAGAATGTAAATGGATTTGTGTTCCGTGTACATGACTGTATACATGGATTGTGTTCCGTGTACATGGCTGTGTACATGGATTGTGTTCCGTGTACATGGCTGTGTACATGGATTGTGTTCCGTGTACATGGCCGTCTCCGACATATTGTTTGTTACATAAACATTAAAATGTTGTAAAGCCACTACCAAACTCAATAATTCCTTTCGATGGTAGAGTCTCTTCTCTGGTGGGTGTTGAGCTTCTTTGAAAAGTAGCCAACTGGCCGTTCAATTCCATCATCATCTTCCTGTAGCAGTACAGCCCCAACTCCTATGTCGCTAGCATCGATTGCAACTGTGAAGAGGTTTAATACCTGGTGCGGTGGTTAATCCTGCTTTTAAATTCTCAAATACCTCCTGGCATTGTTCTGTCTACCAAAACTTTGTGTTCTTCTTCAGTCGATAGAACATCGAACATTACAGCATAGTACAGGCCCTTCGGCCCTCGATGTTGTGCCGACCTGTGAAAATAATCTGATGTCCATCTAACCAACACCGTTCCATTATCATCCATATGTATGTCCAATGCTCATTTAAATGCCCTTAGCGTCAATGTGTCAACTACTGTTGCAGGCAGGCCATTCCATGCCTTTACTACTCACTGAGTAAAGATACGACCCCTGATATCTGTCCTAGATTTATCACCCCTCATTTTAAAGATATGTCCCCTCCAGTTAGCCTTCACCATCTGAGGAAAAAGGCTCTCACTGTCCACCCTATCTAACCCTCTGACTATGTTATACGTCTTGATTAAGTCACCTCTCAACCTTCTCTCTAATGAAAACAGCCTCAGTTCCCTCAGCCTTTCTTTAGAAGGCCTTCCTTCCATACCAGGCAACATCCTCGTAAATCTCCTTTGAACCCTTTTCAAAGCTTCCACATCCTTCCGATAATGCGGTGACCAGAACTGTACTCAATACTCCAGGTGTGGCCTTAGTGTCTTGTAAAGCTGAAGCATCACCTTGTGGCTCCGAAACTCAATCCCCTACCAATAAACGCCAACACACCATACACCTTCTTAACAACCCTATCAACCTGGGTGGAAACCTTCAGGGATTTAAGCACCTGGACTTCGAGACCTCATTACCAAGAATTTTACCATTAACCCAGTACTCTGCATTCCTGTTACTTCTTCCAAAGTGAACTACCTCATACTTCTCTGCATTTGCCACTTCTCAGCTCAGCTCTGCATCTTATCTATGTCCCTCTGTAACCTGCAACAATCTTCGACACTACCCACAACTCTGCCGACCTTAGTCTCATCTGCAAATGTACCAACCCATCCTTCTATGCCCACATCCAGGTCATTTATAAAAATGACAAACAGCAGTGGCCTCAAAACAGATCCTTGCAGTACACCACTAGTAAATAAGCTCCAGGATGAACATTTCCCATCAACCACCACCCTCTATCTTCTTTCAGCTAGCCAATTTCTGATCCAAATCACTAAATCACTTTCAATCCTGAAACTCAGTGTTTTGTGCAATAGCCCACCGTGTGGAATCTTATCAAACCCCTTACTGAAATCCATGTACACCACATCAACCGCTTTACCTTCATCCACATGTTTTGTCACCTTCTCAAAGAACTCAATAAGGTTTGTGGGGCATAACCTACCTTTCACAAAACCGTGTTCACTATCCCTAATCAAATTATTCCTTCCCAGATGATTATAAATCCTACCTCTTATAACCTATTCCAACATCTTACACCAAGATCTATTAGCAATGCCACCACTCTGCTAAAGCTTGGAACAAACATCCGGTAGAATTTGCTTCGTCCCAAAAATTGAAGCACCTTTCTTTGAGGATGGTCAATGGCCTTTGTCTTGGCATTCCTTGGGGTCAACCTTCTATGACCGATATTGTGTCCCAAAAACATCACCTCTGCCTTCATGAATTCTGTTTTCTTTAAGTTTATTAACAGTTTTGCTTCTCGTAATCGTTCAAACAGCTCTGCCAACTGTACCATGTGATCTTTCCATGACTCGTTAAATATCACTACATCATCTAGATAAACTGCACAGTTTGTTAATGCTGCCACAGCTGTGTTCATGAGTCTTTGCAATGTGATTTCTTCATTCCGAAGGACATCACTTTGAATTGACATAACCCATTTGGGGTTAAAAACGCAGAAACTTCGTTTGCCATCTCTGATAAAGGCACCTGCCAATAACCATGTAGTAAGTTCAACTTTGTGATCTAGCTGGCTTACCCGACTTGCTCTATACAGTCCTCCAATCTTGGTGTGAGGTCTCAGTCCAATCTTGTTACAGCGTTGACTTTCCAATAGTCCACACAAAATCATTGAGTCCTGTCAGGTTTGGGAACTAACATACTTGGCAAAATCCACTCACTCTGACTCAGTTCGATGATATCTTCATTGAGCATTGCCTCCACTTCCTTCTAGATCTGTGTGGCTTTGAAAGGATTAAGTCTGTAGAGGTGTTGCTTTATTGGAACAGCATTCCCTACTTCCACCTCATACACAATAGAATTACTCCTCCCCATCCTATTCCTGCATATGTCCTCATACTGCTGCAAAACCTTTCAACTGGCTTCTTTGCTCCTGAGACAGATAGTTCACTAACCTATCCCATTCCTCAAGGACTTCCTCATTGTTTAACATATTTTGAGGTACATCAAACTCCATGACATCTGGATTTCGCACTCTGTGGGGCAGTAACTAACACCTGTTTCTCTAGTTCCCTGTCTCTATTGCAACAAGATTTCACCATATTCACATGACATACTCAATAGTTTTTTTTCTATTCAGCATCTACCAGATAGTTTACCTGACTTAACCTTTTCTCAATTGGATAGGGACTACTAAACCTGACTTTGAAGGGATTTCCTATCACTGGTAACAATACTAATACATCATCACCAAGGGAAAATGTCCAAATTTTAACTATTCATCTGCCACACGCTTCATTCTATGCTGTGCTCTCTTCAGGTGCTGTTTAGCTAACTCATCTACCCGATTTAATCTCTCCCTCACCTCAGATACATAATCCAAGTGTGAGACTTCTGACTTTGATCCTATTAATTTCAAAGGCCCTCTCACCTCATGTCTGAATATTAACTCAAATGGAGAAAACTGATTTATTTGGAGCATCTCTAATGACAAACAATACGAGTGGGATACCCTTATCCTAATCGTTCAGGCAATCCTGACAGTATGCTTTTAAGGTCTTCAGGGTCTGATGCCACCTTTCCAAAGCTCCCTGGGATTCAAGATGATATGCACTTGATTTAAAGTGCTGTATACCTAAGTTATCCATGTCTTCCTTATACAGCCTAGCAGTAAAATTGGACCCTTGGTCTGACTGAATCTCTCTGGGTAGCCCATATCGAGTGAAGAAAGCTACTAACTCCTCTACCACTTTTTTTTTGTCATAATACTCTGTAATGGAATTGCCTCTGGAAATCTAGCAGACACATCCATTATGGTGAGCAAGGACTGGTTCCCACTTTTAGTTTTAGGAAGGGGACCTACACAATCAATGATAACCCGTGTGAAAGGTTCTTTGAATGCAGGAATTGGCAACAAAGGGGCTGGTTTTATTACTGCCTGTGGCTTACCTACCATTTGGCATGTATGACATGTACAGCAAAAGTTCACATCCTTGTGCATGGCAGGCCAATAGAAGTGCTTTTGTATCTTAGCCTGAGTCTTCCATATACTTGGGTGACCTCCTACTGGTAGTTCATGTGCTACCCATAACACTTTCTGAATGCTACTGGCAACACAATCTGGTGCACTTCCACCGATTTCTCCTCTGCACTAACCTGCTGTGGGCTTAGGATTCCATCTTTAAGATAATAACCCTCAGGAATAAATCTGACTCCTTTTCAGAGTATGCATATATATCTTTTATTGTCTTGTCTTTCTGTTGTAAGTCCATTAACCTTTCAGGACTAAACATTTCTGCCTCTCTGCCAGTTCAGGTTTTTCCTGCGCCATTATGTCAAACAGAGTATCCGCTAACTGAATCTCAACTCCTTCATCTTTCTCTTTAGTTTTTGTTTTGTCCTGTGACAAGTGATTGTGGGATCTTGTTACTACACAGTCTGGGAAAGTTCCAGGGTATTTTTCTTTTAACTCCTCAGTTCCCTGGTTTTCCTTTGGTTTCTCCATAACAAGGGATGTCACTCCCACCTTGGATCCTGCTAAATCATTCTCAAGAACAAACTGTACTCCTGGAACTGACACTCTGTCAATGACTCCCTCTGTTACTTCCCCAGTCTTGAGTTGGCACTCCAACTTGATCTTACATAGGGGAACACTAAATTTGTCTACCTATCGCACAAATTACCACTCTCTCATGTAACAGGTCAGAAAAAGTGCAAATACGTTCACTTCTCACTATTATAGACTGGTCAGATCCTGTATCTCTCAAAATTGTAACTTTTTTTCCCTTCTCCACCTGTGCTTTCTGAGTAAACTTTACCCACAGAAGTGAAGTCTTTAAAGAGATCAGACACTAATTCAATACCCAGCCCCTTCCTAGGATGTGCACTCTCCTGCAGTCCACAACTTTTCTTGGGGTTTCCTTTACTACTTTCACTAATGCCACAGGCTTAGCCTCTTTTACCATATCTTTTCCCACAGTGCTTTTCCTTAACGACCAGCACTGTGACTTTACCTTCTGGCAGTGAAAACACCTTTTCCCAGTGTCCTTCTTAAACCACCAGCACTGTAATTTTATGTGTCCCACTCCATTACAGTGGAAACACCTGAGGCCCTTCAACTCCTTTCCACCCTTTGCGCTTCTTTTGTAACCTGTGGCAAACTATTACCAGTGTTCTCTACTCTTTGTTTTGTATGGGATCTCCCCTTCTCCCAATTTCTATCCCTCACAGGATGAAGTTCTTGCCCTAAGCTAAACTTTGCCTTATGAACCAATGTATATTCATTTGTCACCTAGGCTGCTCTTCTAACTTCGTAAACTTTCTATTCATCCACATGAATTCTTATCATCTCTGGATGTGAGTTTTTAAACTCCTCCAGCAGAATAATCTTAGAGCCGCATAGGTTTTATCTATTTTTAAGGGCTGCACCCAACTATCAAAATTACTATATCTGATTATTAATATTTAATTCTTCTGAACTCAACATAAGCCTGACCTGGTTCCTTATGTTTCTGAACCGCTGTCTTTACACTTCTGGTACATTTCATAAGCATTCAAAACAGTCTGTTTGACCTCTGCATAATCTCTTGACCCCTCATCTGACAGCACAGCTCTGCCTACCAGCTCAGTCTGAACCAGCATTACCCACAAGTCCTCTGACCACATTTGCCTAGCCAATTTTTCAAATGAAATAAAGAAGGATGCAACATCTTTCTCATCAAAACGTGGCAATATTTTAACATACTTGTATACATCACTAGCTTCTCTCTTCATCTCCATCCTGTTAACTTGACTTTTCTGACTAATTTGCAACTTCTGAAGTTCAAATTCTCTCTTCCTTTCTCCTCTTTTTCTCTGTGCTCATCTAAGAACCTTCTCTCCCTTTCCTTCTCCTCTCTCTTCTTTCATTACTCTTTTTTCCCTTTCTTTATCTTCTAACTCCATTTTCCTCAATTGTATTTAAGTTTTTCTAACGCTACTGCACTTGTCCATTTCTGATACTCCTTAAGTGCTTGACTAACTCCATTACAATTTCAACTTTCCCTTTGTCCCTGGTTAGACCCAATTCTAACCTATTTGCTAATTCTAAAAGTATGGCCTTTCTCTTTCTAAACGTTCTTGGCAAATTTGGCAATCATCTTCAAAGCCCAGAACCTCTTTAGCAATCTTAAGAGCCATTTCCCTCACTTTTAAGAAACCACAAGCAACTAAAATTAAACAAATTGTCTCATCTATGTTTTACTTAAAGATCTAAGACACTAATCGGTGAGTGTTTAAATCTGCTGGAACTTTTGTAGCCTAAATCTGTTCAACTCTGTCCAAATCCCAGACTGGGACAGTCTAAATCTGTCCAAATCACAGAGCAGAGGCCCCAAATGGTTACCACAGGAATGAGCCCTTCTGTTAATTAAACCAAACACCCAGAAAAGCTCAGAGTCGAGTATGGGGTGCTGGAAAAGCACAGCAGGTCAGGCAGCATCCGAGAAGGAGAATCGACGTTTCAGGCATAAGCCCTTCATCAAGATTATCTGCATAATGAAGGGATTATGCCTGAAACATTGATTCTCCTGCTTCTTGGATGCTGCCTGATCTGCTGTGTTTTTCCAGCACCACACACAACTCTGATCTCCAGTATTTGCAGTCCTCACTTTCTCCACCCAGAAACTGATGGCCAAATTTGGTACCCTTGGGAATGGTCTCAAATAGGACCTTGGGTTCATGTTACACTGCAGGTGATCCCACTGCACAATACACACTCTCTCATACACTCCTACCTACTCTCACACCCATGCAGACCCTCCCTCATACACAAGTTCTCCCTCATATGCACACACATATACACCCCGCACTCAAACCAACACACACACACCCTCTCACACATACTCCATCACACTCACAGTTAACCAAGCTTATATATACACATATTTACATACCCACTCTATCACGTGTACTCACATGCACCAATCCGTCGCTTCTACATGTGCACACATATAAGCTTATGGGTGAATTTGTTTTTGCAGAATTACATTTTATTTTGCTCAAAAAATGCATGAATCCATGTAAAAGTCTGTAAAACTATACAGAGGGTTTTGCCAGTCTGACACAGATTTGAGACACAGACTTCACATCTATTGTTTACAAAGCTGAACTGTCTTGAGAATGTAATTTAAAAGTAGTTCTGGGATTTACATTGCAAAGAACTGAAACCAGCATATCCCATAATGAAAGATGAAAGTTTTAATCTAAGACTGTTTACTGTATCACATCTTCATGACACTGGATTCCTTTGGCTATGAATTCTGTGAGCATGATCTTAACCTCCACAACCACCCGATGAAGGAGCAGCGCTCCGAAAGCTAGTGTGCTTCCAAATAAACCTGTTGGACTATAACCTGGTGTTGTGTGATTTTTAACTTTGTCCACCCAGAAAAGTTCATCTCGCCTGATAATCTGTTAAAACATGAGTGGCAAAGAACTCCCAGATTCCACTATTTAAAGAAAATGTCAATTTATTCTTTAACTCTAAAAGTGAACATTAAACAACTATTCACAATTCTTCCATTAACTGATTATCTTCCTCCAACTCAGTTACAATATGCTGTTCCAATAAAACTCTTATTAAAATTACATCAAATTAATTTCAAAACCACACAGCGGCTGTCATCACCGGTATCTTTCTTCTGGCTGAGTCTCCCAGGGTCCTTGTCTTGCTTCTTACCGTGAAGTTGTTGCATATGGAAAGGTACCTTTGACAGAGAGGGTTTCAGTCTTTTGGGTCTCTCTCTCTCATGATGGCAGTTACATGTATCCCCCTCTTTTCAAACATTCACTTTACGCAATTTCACTTTTACGAAAAACCTACATTAGTACCTGTTTTTGCAAATCCAAAGAGGATTTTCACTTTTAAGAAAAATGGCGATACCTTTTCCCACAAAAATCATGCACCTTCACTTTATGTCATTTTCGACTTTCGAAAGGTTTCCTGGGAACGCTCTACTTTCAGTAGCTGGGACTATCTGTATTCTGATTGACTTTCAAACTGCCTGCCTTTTTTATACCCCTAACATCGGATTGTCTCTTCGGTTCAATGTTGGCAAATGATAAATTCAAACTCTACTGGGTTTCAGTATCCTCAGGCATAGTTTAAACTGATTGGTTAAATTTGAATGGTCAAAACACCAACCAACTCAGGTGTCTACTTCACAGCCAAATTTCAATTTTCCATTACACTCCGAGACTGCTAGCTAGTCAAATGACAGGTGCTTGTAAGCTCTCAGTGCAGAACAGCATTCACTCTCACTTAAAAATACAGTACACACCTTCAACTTCATAACAGAAATATAGAGGCAAGCCAGATTGCATCTACCATGGCAGCTCAGTGATTAGCACTGCTGCCTCACAGCACCTTGAACCTGGGTTTATTTTTGGCCTCAGGTGACTGTCTGTGCAGAGTTTGCACATTTTCCTCATGTCTGTGTGGGTTTCTGCCCACTGTCCAAAGATGTGCAGGTTAGGTACATTGGTCATATTAAATTGCCCATAGTGCCCAGGTAAGTGCAGGTCAGATGAATGAGCCATGGGAAATGCAAGGGTAGGAGGTGAGGCTGGGTGGAATGATCGTCAGAGAGTTAGTGTGGGCTTGTTGGGCCAAATGGCCTGCTTCCAGCTGTAGGAATTCTAGGATGATGGCTTTAAAGTATCAAATCTTTTAAAAAATTCTCATCATGGTTTTCATTCTGCCCCGTTTGTTGGTACCTACACCTAGCCTTGCCACTGCCCAGAATGTATCGTTATAGTCAAGCTTTGGTGAGTATAATCAGTAAATTATAAAACTTATACTGAGACCTGACGTACCTGCAACAATAATGTGTAGTGGATGCTGGTAATTTATACTAACAGGCTCAAAATCCTGCACAGGGAGAAAGTGAGGGCTGCAGATGCTGGAGATATGTGTAAGCTAGAATCCATGAAACATGTGCCTATGGCACACTCAGCCTGTGCCCCAGATGTGAAAAGGATCATTAAGATTCCAAAACATGTAAAGGATGGAGAGTCCAATAATACTGTGACAATGCAAACACTCAGTGCCATTATAAAATGAGCACTGCATGGTAGACTCCTTTAACCAATTTGTCCAATTTCTGTCCACTTCAGTTATGTAGCAACAGATGCCTTGTTTACCCAGACATGTCACTTTCCAGATTTCCCATTTGTAAATGGTTAGCAGAACAAAGGAGCGCTGCATATTTGCCATCTGGCCAGAATCCCCAAAGAGCAGGGCATTATCGATGGACTAATCAACCACACCATTTGGGGCAGCACAATGGCTCAGTGGTTAGCACTGCTGCCTCACAACACCAGGGACTCGGGTTCAATTCTACCCTCGGGTAATTGTCTATTTGGAGTTTGCACATTCTGCCCGCGTCTGTATGGGCTTCCTCTGGTTGCTGTGGTTTCCACAGTTCAAAGATGTGCAGGTTAGGTGGATTGGCCATGAGAAATTAGGAATTGGGTGGGTGCTCTTTGGAGGGCTGGTGTGGACTCAATGGGCGAATGGCCTGCTTCCACACTGTAGGGATTCTATGCTAAACATTTAGTGTGATCTTCAGATATTACCAGATCCCCTTGTCAATGCACCTGAACCTCTGGATTCCTTGGGACCAGCCTGTTAAAACAAAGTTGGCAGGTTAAAGAACTGATGAACTCAAATGTTACCAACCCTTCCAGTACATGTCATGTTGTGATCTACATCAGTGTATTGTGCTGGCTATCTCTAGGCCAAGTGTGAACAAAGTGTTTTCCTGCTGGTTGACTGTTGAATCCTAGTGGTCTACCTCCAAGGACAGAGATGAGTGCAGTTTTGGTTTGTGCCAGGTCAGTAAATACAGACTTCCAATGTACTGATGCAATGACACTATCCAACACCCCTGTAATCAACACAGCAGGACTGCTGGATTGAGCAGATATGAGTTTGCCGACTTTAATCACCATAAATCTACACTTTCTCATTCTATTTCTGTTTGTCTGTCCTCAATACGGCCAGTGATTTAAACACAGCAGGTTTCTTTGGAGTCCTGCATTCATTTTGGAAGCTATTCTGGAGCCTAGAGCTTTGGATAAGGGTTCCCTGCTGCAGAGTGGCCACACATGCGCACAATGAGGATCTACAGCTCCATTATGCACAGTGTCTTCATCATCTACAGCAGCTGCTCATCTCTCAAAATCTGAAAGTGTTGTGAGATCAAATTTCTGGATCATTAGCTGAAAATGACTTCAGGTTGGCCATTTGATATGTAGATTATGGCTCTTCCAATCCCATTTCCCTCCCTAAGGGCATTGAGAATCTACCGACAGCACGTGGACTGCAACAGTTCAAGAAGGCAACTCACCCCCACCTTCTTGAGGGCAATAAATGGTGGCTCAGACAGTGACATTGACAACCCATGAATGTACTAAAAGAAATACCTGCTTTTAGTCTTCATTCACATTCAGTATTTCTGGCATCATCCCTGTAAATTTCGTCTGCATGCTTTCCAGTTTAACAACATCCTTCCAAAGCTAGGTGACCAAAACTGTACACAATACTCCAAGTGCAGCCTCACCAATTTCCTGTAGAACTGAAACATAACTTCCCAACCTCTATACCCAGTGTGCCAAGAGCCTTCTTCACTGCCCTGTCTACCTGTGACTCCATTTTCAGTGAACCGTGCACCTGAACTCCAAGGTCCCTCTGTTCCACTACACTCCTTAAGGCCCTACCATTCACCATGATACTCTTCTCCTCATCACTATTTACAATCCATTTTTGAATCATTTATGGATGTACTGATCAATCCCCGTGCACTCAAGTCTAAAGCGTTTATATATTTCTCAAACAGCAGGGGCCCCAACACTGACCCCTGTGGGACCCCACTGGATCCAAGTCACAAAACCGCCCCTCAGCCATCACCCTCTGCTATCTATCACTCAGAACTGTGGATCAATTTTCCAAATTTCCTTGGATCCCATTATCAGTCTCCCATGTGGGACTTTATCAAAAGGCTTGTGGAAGTCCATGCAGACTGCTCTGAATGCATTTCCCTCGGCTCCAAGTCTGGTCACCTCTTCAAAAACTTCAATCAAGCTGATCAGACATAACCTCACCTTAACAAAACAAGGCTGACTGCTCTTGATTAATCCCTGCCTCTCCAAATGCAGAATAATTCCATTCCTCAGAATTACTTCCAATAGTTTTCCCCACCACTGAGGTTAGACTGACCGGCCTGTAATTTCTTGGTTTATCCCTTGCTCCTTACTTGAATAACGGTCCCACGTTAGCTGTCCACCTATCCCCTGGTACCTCCTCTGTGGCCAGAGAGAAATTGAAAATTATTGCCAAAACCAGATGTCTCTCTCAAGGTCACTCCGGGCATCTGAGTGATGATTAAATCCCATGCATTAATGCGTCATCCTTGCTGGAAGATACAACCACAGAAATATAGTGAAGATATAACACAGCAACAGTGAGGTGATGTCAACATCTATATTCCACATAAACAAACACTTCTATTTCCATTTACATATTCTATTCCCAACAACCCATCAACCCCTCTTCCTTCATCTACTACGTTAGTCAATCTTATCTAAAATGTTGACATTGTTTGTGCTTTACCTGTAACCATAGAAGTGAATTGTACAACCTCAAATTTCTGAAGAAAGTTTCTCCTGCCTTTTGGGCTAAATCTCTTCCATTTAACCTTGTGCTGATGCCACCCAACTACAAAATGTCTGTTTGTATCATGTTTGAACCTTTCAGAACCTACATTTCTCTCATGACAAAGGACTTACATTTTCCAGTCTATTTCTTGATACCAGGCAGTATTCTAGTGAATCTGCATTACACCCTCTCTCACCTTGCAATGGCAGAAAAAGACAATACAGGACTTAAAGTTATTAAATTCTTGGCCTTTATATTCCACAGTTCTTCAAGTTAAAACCTGGCATACCATTGGCCTTTTATGGCCTCTAAGTGCTGCATTTAATGTCCTGTAAACCTCTATAACCAAATCTCTCTGTCCTTGGAGTGCTAAGATTCTTCCATTAAAATAAATACAAAATACCCCCCACGGATGCTGGAGATCCAAAATAAAACCAGTGCATTGGAAAAACTCTGCAGGTTTGGCAGTATCTGTGGAGAGAGAGAGTTAATGTTTCAAGTCGAGTTTGACTCTTCTTCACTGAAAGAAGCTGGAAGACCGTTTTTTAAATATATATGCTGTAGACAGAGGGAGAGGAGGAGTGTGTGGAACAGACTGCAGGGTGGCCTATTCTATTCCCATTTAACCAACAGATGTTGACAGTTTACACTCATTCTCAAGAATTGTTCCGGTAAAACCAACCAATCTGAAACCATCCTTTCACATTCCATGAGAATGAATGCACCCAGACATAACAGAAATAAGCCATTTGGCTCATTGAGTCTGCTCTGCCATTCAATGGGACCATGACTATGATTATCCTCAACACTACTTTTCCCCGTTACCCAAGTTCCCTTACTGATTAAAAATGTGTCAATCTTGGCCTTGAATATACTCAATGGCCCATACTTAACAGCCCTGTTTTGTAGCTTCACTAGATTGACCCTTTGTCCCCCATTATGTCTGATGCTGCTTCTGTCATGCCCTCCTGCGCTCTTTATTACACCAGGGATCGACTCCTGGCTTGATAGCGATGTTAGGTAAAACTTTGCCATGAGGTTGCTGTGCTGTTGCTGCTGATGGTACTCATAGCTGACCAGTTGAGATGTTAAATCGGTCAACATCTGTTCCATTTAGCAGAGAAGGTGCTGTTAAACATGGAGGACAGTGATTAATCAGCTGAGGGAGGCTGTGACAACCAGCAGACATTTCCTTTCTGATGTTCGACCTGGATCCATGAGATTTTATGGGGTCTGCAGTCAATGCTGAGGACTCCCAAGGTAACTCCTTCCCAACTGTATACCATTGTGCTGCCACTTCTGCAGTGGGACCGGACATATCCAGGGATAGTGATGTGGTGCATAGGAACATAAGTGTGACTGCATGTAAGGTATGATTCCCTGAGTATGACTCTGTCAGGCTGTTGTTTGCCTAGTGTGTGAGACAGCTCTCCACATTTTGGCAGATGTTTGTAAGGAGGACTTTGTGGGATCAACAGGCCATGGGCTCCTGTCGTTTTAGTCAAGGCCAGGCAGTTCATCTTGTTTCAGTCCCTTCATTGCCATGGTCCATACAATGGAGTGGCTTTCTCAGCTACTCCAGAGACAGTTAAGTGTCGACCACAATGCTGAGACTGGAGGCTTCCTGGGGAACAACTAGATAGGTTTTCATGATAATCAACAATGATTTCATCATTAGACTTTTAATTCTGGAGCCATTTTTTATTTTACACCATCTGATAGGGTGAAATTCAAACCCAGGTTCCTGGAACATGGATCTCTGGATTATTAGTCCAGCAACAATACAACTGCGCCATCACCTGCCCTTATTCAAACATAATAATTCAAAACTCAGCTACCCATATCTGAACTCGCAACATTTCTGCTCATCTATCACCTGTGTTCACTGGCTTACATTAAGTCTACATTTTAAATTTTGCATCTATGTTTTCCAAACTCTCAAAAATGTGGCACTCCTTATCTCTAATCTCCTCCAGCCCTGCAGTACTCCAGGATATCTGCAATCACCTAAATCTGGCTCTTGGGTATTTACAAATGCAATTACCCACCATTGATGGCTGTGCCTTCAACTTCCTCCTTACACTCTCAACCTCTCTCAAGACTTTCTTTAAACCATTAGCAACAAATGCTGGCCTTGTTTTTGACCAGACTGATCATCTTCCTGTGTGACTTGATGTCTTATAGGTAAGAGCAGCTCAAATGTGGCTACCCAAAAACTGACACCATCTGAAAAGCTGATAATTTTATAACCATCCATGCATCAATTTTAATTGAATGCATTTTCTTTTTAAAAATACTTAACTGGACAATTGCACAAAGTGTCTCCAGGCTAGTTACTATCTTTGCCATATCACAAACTGCTCTATCCCCCTCACCAAATGACCTTTGACCTCCACCTTACCTGCTCTAGTCCAAACTAGCCAACCTGAAATCTCAAAATATCCAAAATCTGGCACTGGCCCGGTCCTGAGGGTGCTGGATGAATTGTAAATCCCTGTATTTTGTTTTATAACACTCCTGTGAAGCACCTTATGGTGTTCCAGTACACTAAAAATGCTACACAAATGCAATACAAATACAAATCCCTGCTCCTCACCTTCTCAAGCATTTTGCCAGCAAACTAAAATGCAAAGAATTTCAAGATAAAATCCATTGCGTGATCTTCAGTCACAGGCTCGGTTGTGTAACAGAATAAAACAGATTTACAATAAACCAAGAGGTCAGTGGACACTTCCCAAAGAGACAAACTAATATTTCAAAAGATTTCCTGTGTCAAAGTGAGATAACTCTTAAGGTTTTAACTGAAGTGAGGTGACAATCCTTGCTAAATTGAGAAGAATTGATCCAGAATCTCACTGTTCACCATGGAAGCAAAACTGTGACTTTTTTAATGTAGGATTTGACTCCTTTCAGTTTGCTAGTATGTTCAATAAAGCACCACAGCTGTTTGTCAAACACTCACATTTTACCACATATCAAAATGGCTCAGTTCAAATATACAGTACATTATAAAACAGGCATCATTGATTGCATGGCTTTGCTTTTCGAGTGAGTTTGAACAACAATGAAAATAAATTAACATCTTTTCTGATCAAAATTCAGCCCAATTAACGTGTTTCTTAAAGCTTTAAATTCCGATCATGGATCAAAACATACATATGTAATCCAAAATTTTAACATAAAACAAATTTTAGTTCAAATCAGCAGAGGTTAGCAGTAAAAATCCAGACTCGAAACTTGTAATGACGAACAATTAACAATCCTGGAGGGTAGGTGAACTAAACAAACCGGATAATGAATGACAGACCTTATAAATGTGCAGATCTGACATAAAGCTCAGCCAGTTCATTCACAGGTATTCATCTGCATCTGGTCTTTACAGGTATTCATCTGCATCTGGTCTTTACAGGTATTCATCTGCATCTGGTCTTTACAGGTATTCATGTGCATCTGGTCTTTACAGGTATTCATGTGCGTCTGGTCTTTACACGTATTCATGTGCGTCTGGTCTTTAGCCTTTTGGCTTGTCTCTTTGCATCCTCCTGGCTTGCACCATCTAAACCACCCTGACTGAGTGCCCTCACACCCTGTAAGCGATTTATCAACTGCGTTAGCAACGGGATCAGCTGCAGAGGAAAAGGGAAAGGCACATCTGTTATTACTTAATACAACTCAACTGACATATAAATGAGAATGAAGTTTAAATTATGAAATTATAATTTAAAATCATACTTCAAATAAAGAGGAAGGTTATCAAGTAATGAGTTAACTTACAGCAGATTAAGTATTAGCAGGAAATCCTAATGGTAAGCCAGGATTCAATAAAAACTTAAGTACGATTCAGCTCCTCAAGTCTGCTCTGCCATTTAATACAATCATTGCTGATCTTAATTCAGCCTCAACGCCATGCTTTTATTCAAGCTTGGTAAGGAATGGGCTTGTTAGGGAAAAGCAGGGCTCACAAATCTATCCAGTCTTTGAGGGACTGGTAAAGATGGTTGGTAAGAGTACGACAGTTGGTGGTTGATAAGGGTACGGCAGTTAGTGGTTGGTAAGGGTACGGCAGTTGGTGGTTGGTAAGGGCACGGCAGTTGGTGGTTGGTAAGGGCACGGCAGTTGGTGGTTGGTAAGGGCACGGCAGTTGGTGGTTGGTAAGGGTACGGCAGTTGGTGGTTGGTAAGGGTACGGCAGTTAGTGGTTGGTAAGGGTACGGCAGTTAGTGGTTGGTAAGGGTACGGCAGTTAGTGGTTGGTAAGGGCACGGCAGTTGGTGGTTGGTAAGGGCACGGCAGTTGGTGGTTGGTAAGGGCACGGCAGTTGGTGGTTGGTAAGGGCACGGCAGTTGGTGGTTGGTAAGGGCACGGCAGTTGGTGGTTGGTAAGGGCACGGCAGTTGGTGGTTGGTAAGGGCACGGCAGTTGGTGGTTGGTAAGGGCACGGCAGTTGGTGGTTGGTAAGGGCACGGCAGTTGATGTTGTCTCTATGGACTTGATTGAAAGATCTAACAAGGTCTGTTATGATAGGCTGATCCAGAAATTAAGTTGGATAAAATATTGGCTTGGTCACAGGTGACAGAGGTGAGCTGTGGAAGGGTGTTTTGCTGACCGGAAGTTTGCTGCCACTGGTGCTCTGCAAGGATCAGTACTGGGACCTCTGTTGTCTTTAATATATATAAATGATTTGGATGAAAACATAGGTAGTCGGAGTAGTAAACTTGCAGACAACACAAAGTTTAGTGGAGCTGTGGGTAATGAGGAAGGTTATCAAATGACATAGCAGTATATAGATCAGTCAGAATGTTGGGCAGAGAAATGGCAGATAAAATTTAATCCAGGCAAGTGTGAGCTGATGCATTTTGGGAGGTCAAATTCAACAGAAAAGTCTACAGTAAATGGAGGACCCTTAGAAGCATTAATATCAACACAGGGATTTGGGGTCCAAGTGCATAGCTCCCTGAAAGAGGCAATACAAACGGTCAAGGCAGTAAAGGAGGAGTATGGCATGCTTACCTTTATCTTTTAGGGCTTGGAGTATAAACATTGGCAAAAGATAATAAGCTGTATAAAATTTTAGTTAGGCCACATTTGGAGTATTGTGTGCATTGAAGAATGTGGAAGCTTTCAAGAAGGTGCAGAAGATGCTTACCATGATGTTAGGAGAAAGTGAGGACTGCAGATGCTGGAGATCAGAGCTGAAAAATGTGTTGCCTGAAAAGCGCAGCAGGTCAGGCAGCATCAAAGGAGCAGGAGAATCGACGTTACATCGTATCATCGTATACATCGTATCATCCTTCGTCATTTCCACCACCTCCAAATAGATTCTGCCACCAAGGATCTATTTCCCTCCCCTCCCCTATCAGCGTTCCGGAAAGACCACTCCCTTCACGACTCCCTCATCAGGTCCACACCCCCCACCAACCCAACCTCCACTCCCGGCACCTTTCCCTGCAACCGCAAGAAATGCAAAACTTACACCCACACCACCCCCCTTAGATCCCTCCAAGGCCCCAAGGGATCCTTCCATATCCGTCACAAATTCACCTGCACCTCCACACACATCATTTACTGCATCTGCTGCACCTGATGTGGCCTCCTATACATTGGGGAGACAGGCCGCCTACTTGCGGAACGTTTCAGAGAACACCTCTGGGACACCCGCACCAACCAACCCAACCGCCCCATGGCTGAACACTTTAACTACCCCCCCCCACCCCCACACTCCGCCGAGGACATGCAGGTCCTTGGCCTCCTCCATCGCCAGACCATGGCAACACGACGCCTGGAGGAAGAGCGCCTCATCTTCCACTTAGGAACCCTCCAACCACAAGGGATGAATGCAGATTTCTCCACCTTCTTCATTTCCCCTCCCCCCACCTTATCTCAGTCCCAGTCCTCGGACTCAGCACCGCCTTCTTGACCTGCAATTTTCTGCCCGACCTCTCCGCCCTCACCCCCTCTCCGGCCTATCACCCTCACCTTAACCTCCTTCCACCTATCGCATTCCCAACACCCCTCCCCCAAGTCCCTCCTCCCTACCTTTTATCTTAGCCTGCTTGGCACACCCTCCTCATTCCTGAAGAAGGGCTTATGCCCAAACATCGATTCTCCTACTCCTTTGATGCTGCCTGACTTACCATGATGTTGCCTGGATAAGAGTGTATTAGCTATAAGGAGAGGTTGGACAAACTTGGATTGCTTTCATTAGAACATCAGAGGCTGAGGGGTGAGATGACAGTAGTAGATAAAATTATGAGAGGCACGGTTAGAGTGGATAGTTGGAGTCTTTCACCCAGGGTGGAAACGTCAATTACTAGGGAGCATAGGCTTAAGGTGAGAGGGGGAAAGTCTAAAGGATATATGTGAACAAATCTTTTTTATACAGAGGGTGGCTGGTGCCTGAAATGTGTTGTTCGGGGAACGGTAAAAGAAGAAACGATAGCAATATTTAACAAGCATTTAGACAGACATATGAACAGGCAGGGAATAGAAGGATACAGACCACGTACAGGCAGATGGGATTAGTTTAGAATGGCATCATGTTTGGCACAGAAATGGTAGGCCGAAGGGCCTGTTCCTGTGCTGTGCGAATCTATATTCTTTCATTCCAGGAAAGAATACAGAATCTCACAGCACAGGAACATACCATAAACTCTCCATAAGCCTTTATCCCATTACTAATTAAAAATCTGTCCATCTCCTTAAATTGACTCAATGTTTCTGCATTCCATCGCACTTGAGGTTGTAGTAAACTCCACAAAATAATGTAGAGGAAAGATCTCGGAGGGTTCCTTACGTATGACAAAATTGCGTTTCTTGCAAATAATCGTGACAGGAATTCATTATTGTGTCCATGGCAACACTAACTAAAATAATAAGCCTAACGTAGTGAGTAAATGAATTAAAATGCTGTGAATTTATTTTTCTGTGGCCTAAATATTCACCAAACTATGGAGAAGGGTTAAAAAAAAAGCTCACTGAAACAAAACAGCATAATGTATTATAAGAATTTATGACTGCACATGACACAGTAGATAAGAGCTCCATGGTTTGCTAGGAAAATTAATGCCACGTGAAATTAGACTGCACACATCGTTTTTTTAAGATCAAATGTGGTACAAATAAAATACATCCACTGTGTGCAAGATAAGATTACAACAAAATCCCCTTTTCTGCCACAAATCAGCAACAAACATTTTAAAGCCCCATCACTTCACAATCCTGAAAATGCTTTCTCAATCCTTGTACAATAAAATGTGAGGAACTGTTATTAAGGGTTCATATGTGGCTCACCAAACCAAGCAACTGTATTAAATTAACAATTTCGCAGATCTTTGTGCTAATACCATTATTTGGGGATAGCACAACACATCATTTTGTTGATTTTTTTTGAAGACGGTGGTCAGATATTGATAGAGAAATAACCGGGTCACAGCTCCAATGAAGATTATTAATGCTGCCATTGTACTTTGAATGATTCCCACTAAAAACAAAATTCTTGCTAAATATATTCTTAATCCTACCCTGTCAATGAAATTCACAAAGAGAAAGGGAAAGTCCTAAACTTTTATGTTATTGGATACACAAATATTTGATTTGATTTATTATTGTCACGTACCTCGGTACAGTGAAAAGTTTTGTTTTACGTGCAGTGCAGGCAGATCACACCATACAAACTGCATCAGGGTAATAGAACAGAGCGAAGAATATAATGTTACAGCTGCAGAAAAGGTGCACAGACAGCGAAATCAACACGAAATTAAAAATTTGGCAGGTCCATTCAGAAGTCTAATGTCAGCGAGGAAGAAACTGTTTTTCACAAGTAGGGTATACTGGCTTCAAAACAACTGGTGCTGGAGTAACTTAGCAGATCTGGGAGCATCTCCCTACTCTCTCTTCAACAGATACTGCCAGAGTTTCTCCAGCACTTTCTGATCTCCAGCAACGGTAGTACTTTGTTTTTACTATAGCCAATACTAGCTGTTGTATTATTTGTCCACTCTTCTGGTAAATAGAACTTTCCAATTTGCTAGAAATCTGAGATAATCCAAGCAAGCAGACACTCATTTCATCAATAAGACCTTGGTGCAAATTAGTTCAAATATATTCGCCAGTTAGGATGTGAAACAGTCAGTAGCAGAAAGTCCAAGTCCAGTGTAATATTATCTTTTATGATGATACCTAATCCACTACGTCAGTTCCTTGTATTATTATATCTCTGCCTTCTGTGCAGAATCAACTCCCACAGAGTCTTTTTTGGAATAATTCAAGCGAATGACTGAATTAATAAACCTACCAACTTAGGACATTTTTTTCAATGTCCTCCCAACCCACACTCACGGGTAAAAAATCAAGAGAATCTGATATTTGATGACAACATTAAAATACTTATTTTGTGAACCATGCTTTAGTCGAATAAGTTCCAGTCATACTTAATGGAATTACTCCCAACAGATTTTACATTTGTCAACCTACAGTGGAAAAGCATTTGTGTCCTAATATTCTGGACTAATTTGGAAAATTCATATTCCTATTTGATTATTTTATGCATCTAGCTTGAAATTTTATTTGCATTGTGTCATGAATGATTTGCATAATACTTGTGTACAAATGTTATTAATTTCCAGAAGTAGCCTTTTTAAAAACAAACATTATTATTTTGTACATGAAAATACTGAATAAAATGGTCATGTGCTGTCCCCAGCTGCATAGAGCCCCGATATAATTTGATGGGAAACTTTACCTTGTCGTGATTGTAACCAGCCAGAAGCAGGAGCAGAGTAAGAGGCAAGGCAATGTACGATCCCTGGGCAACATCCTGCTCAGCAAGCCTTCTCTGCAACAAGACAATGTCGCACAGTCAGATTACATCCTTTCTTCTTCTTCATTAAAGTTATACAGCACAGAAGCAAACCCTTCAGTCCAACTCGTCCATGCCGACCAGATATCCTAACCTAATCTAGTCCCATTTGCCAGCATTTGGCCCATATCCCTCTAACCCTTCCTGTTCGTATTCCCATCCAGATGCCTTTTAAATGTTGTAATTGTACCAGCTCATTCCATACATCTAACATACAAGTTAATCAGACGGTTAGACAAGGTGGACAGGGAGAGCCTTTCTCCAAGTATGGGGATGGCAAACACTAGGGGACACAACTTTAAAGTGAGGGGAGATAGGTATAAGACAGATGTCAGGGGTAGTTTCTTTAGTCAGAGAGTAGTAAGGGTATGGAATGCTTTGCCTGCATCAGTAGTAAATTCGCCAAGTTTAAGTGCATTTAAGTCGACATTGGACAGGCAAATGGACGTACATGGAATAGTGTAGGTGGGATGGGCTTCAGATTAGTATGACAGGGCGGTGCAACATCGAGGGCCGAAGGGCCTGTACTGCGCTGTAATGTTCTATGTTCTATTTAACACCCTCTGTGTGGAAAAAGTTGCTGCTTAGGTCCCCTCTAAATCTTTTCCCTCTCACCTTAAACCTATTCCCCAATGGTTTCAAATAAAATTACACAGAGCTGGTTATAAGCCTGAGATCCTAAAAGACATTTTTGCTTGTGTACATGAGAGATTTAGTTGCACAGCATAAAAACAGGCACGGAACTACCAACTAAAGAAAAGTGACTCTCATAATCTTTCCTCTACATATACACCAAAAGTAACAGCTTTTAAAATTGCTCAGAGACCTGTCCAAGTGGGAGAATGAAAGCATAGTTACACAGATGTCATTATAAATCAAAAATCCATTTGTGTAATGTGCAGTGGAACTGATTTACTTTGACTGTCATAAACTCACATTAAAGCACAATGCCTTCACAGAATTTCAGTAATTCCCACAGAAATTCAGCACTTTTCCCTCAGTGACACAATTACTTAGTCAGGCCACCACTGCAATGATGGAAAACGTCTCCAGAACTATTCTCGTTGCTTCCAAACCAAATCAGACTTAACAGCTCATCAAAAAGAAAAACTCCAAAGTTTAATAGCAAAATCATAGCTGCAACCTCATCAATTCTTCCTTAAAATGGAACGTACACTGGCAATAGTCTATACATTTTGACAATGACAATAAAAACAAATTATAATCATAGCTAAAGATGACAGTTCATGGCTGTTTACGGACTTCAATATAACATAAATCCAGTTTGTTGAAGTCGTTTTAAAGTCTGTTCTCAGGATATGGGTGTTGCTAGCAATTATTGCCCAGTCCTAACAAACCCTTCACAAGACCCATCGACCCCAAAATTTCTTTCCCCCACCACTGCTTCCATCTCCCTCTCTAGTCACTGACTCAAGCTGCATTGTACACAAACTTAGCATCCCAGCTGAAACAAAAACAGAAACTGCTAGGTAAACTCAGCAGGTCTGGTAGCATCTATGGAGAGAAAGCAGAGTTAACATTTCAGGTCTGGTGACCCTACTATCTGACCCTGGTCTGAGATTCCAACTCCAAATCATTTCAATTGCCACAACTATGCTTTCTCACTTCTGAAATATTATTTTCTCTGCTTGCCCCTCAGCTCACCTGCTGCTCAAACCCTCAAATCCTGGATTTGCTTACCTCTAAGCTCCAAAGCTATCCAGCTTATCTATCATTTTCCCTCCATAAACCTAAACTTAGCAATTCCTTTGATGCTAAAATCACCACATATTCGGTTGAACCAGCACTGCTGTTGCTCAGTACTAACTCTTGCCTCCTAAATGCTTCCAATTGAAAACACAGTTGGCCTGAAATTGGTTTGTTTTCTCTTAACTGTAGAAGATTAATTTGAAATGTAGGTAAGACAAATGCTAACAATGGCATTCACAGACTGTAAGACAAATTAAATGTGTTTGAAATTGCAATATCAAAAAGCACTCTTACAAAGTAACATGGAAAAAAGCAAATGTCAGTATTCCAGCCACTTGAGAGCTGCAGAGATCTCGAAATAAAAACTGGAATAATGTGGATGATGAAAATCAAAAAAAATAAAAAAATTGCTGGAAAAGCTCAGCAGGTCTGGTAGCATCGGAGGAGAGAAATCAGTCACCCTGACCTGAAAACATTAACTCTGATTTCTCTCCGCAATGCTACCAGACTTAACTTTTCCAGCAATTTCTTTTTTTTTGCCAAGATCTCTTCTGGAGGGCAGCAAAAGAAGGATTGATTTAGACATAGTTGGATGATAGATGTCACAGAGCGGTTGCAGGAAAACTATAGTGGCTATGTGAGGACAATTCAGGTAAAACAAGGGTTATACTGTGACAGCAACCCCCGAGCAGGATCAATTGCTGAAGATTAAGAGGTAATTTGATTGAGATGTTTGAAACTCAAAAAGGATTTTGATAGCTTTTCAGAACCCACCCCATTTTGTCTCATGGGATAAATTGAAAACAAAGGAACACCACTTCAAAATTTCAGACCATTCAGAAGAGAAATTAATAAACACCTTTTCAGAAATTGTTGTAAAACTTAGAAACTCACTCCTGCACAATGGAAATGGATGGGAAGGCACAGTTGGCGCTTTCGGCAAAGGTGACAAGGGATATTGACCAAAGGCAAGTCGATGGAGCTGAGATGGAGGGGTAAAATAATTTGGGAGCAAGCCTGATTGGTCTGTTTCTGCATGTGGTTATCCAGAAATGTTTATCCTCATGCTCAAGCCCCTCACCTCCCCATCTCTGCGACTCTGAGAAATCTGTGCACCTTCAACTGTGGGCTCTTGTCCATTCCCTTTGTACCTCATCCCACCACTCAGCCCATATAACCTCTGTAACTCTCCTCCCTCCCCACCCTCCCCTCCACACACACACACGCACACACCCCCCTCTTTCTCTCCTTCAAGACATTACTTAAAACTCATCAGGATTTAGTCATGTATTCCAATGATTTCTTTTGGTTCAGTATCAGAGTGTGCCTGCTTAGGATCTTCTGCAGGATTTTGGGATGTTTACTGTTATCAAGGTGCTAAATAAAGTCAGAGATGTACAGCATCTTCGGTCCAACCCATCCATACCGACCAGATATCCCAACCCAATCTAGTCCCACCTGCCAACACCCGGCCCATATCCCTCCAAACCCTTCCTATTCATATACCCATCCAAATGCCTCTTAAATGCTGTAATTGTACCAGTCACCACCACTTCCTCTGGCAGCTCATTCCATATACGTACCACCCTCTGTCTCAAAAAGCTGCCTCTTAGGTCTCTTTCCCCTCTCACCCTAAACCTATGCCCTCTAGTTCTGGACTCCCCGACCCCAGGGAAAAGACTATTTGCCTATTAACCCTATCCATGCCCCTCATAATTTTGTAAATGAAGGCAAGTTGTTGCTGAAAGTGGTGCTGGATTTTCTTCTCGAGCAATCCGATACCATGGAATGACTTCCTTGGTCAGCACAAGAGGATAGCTAAGAGTCAACCATGCTATAACGTAGAGCTGCAGTCAAATGCAGAGCTGACTGGAAAGCTGATTAATCTTTCTCTACAGGTCATTAGTGAACTACATGTTTTCTACAACAATCCTGCAGCTTCCTGGACACTAATTCAAATCAGTACTGCTGAATTGACCATCAAAGCAGATCAGGAAGAATGAGCAAAGCGAATGGTCAGGACTTGGTGCACATTTGAGGATACAGACAGGAGTGTTGGAATTGAGCTAAAATTTATGGAGGATAGAAGGTGGGAAACTGGCTAGCAGAAGTCTGGAATAGTTGACTCATTGGTATGTTAGAGTTTTGGAAATAAGACTAATGTCTGAGCCTCCTGGCATTAAATTTAGTCTGTACAAACTCACAGCTTTACCGCAATTGACAGTCACTTAGTTAACTACTACTTTTAAGGTGGCACTACCAGAAACTGTTTCCTATGCTCAAGAAGAAAACAGCAGCATAAAGCCAATATAAAACTATTTAAAACTACTGTAGTGAGACTAACATTTATTACGATAACTGAATCATTTGCCGAATGACCTGTTGACAAGAAATGAGATTCTGCTTAAAAAACACTGCTTACTGAGTTTAGTAAAATTCAATGCGGTGTGTTAAAGTTAATTAGGTGACAGCAGATTCAATTAAAATAAAACAGGACAATTTAGCCTTTACAGTCTCCAAAACAAATTTCAGTTTTAAATTTAAAAGTGAAGAAATGCAGTGTACACCTGGTTAAAGATCACAGCTCAGTAATTATTGCAATAGTTTGGATTCAATTAATTTTGTCCTCATCAGAGTGCAATGCTTCAAAGTAACACATAAACAAGTATAATCATCTGTCAATATTAACTCAAAAGCATTTCAACAGTTTTCTACAATGAATTGCCATGGATGTCGCCATTAAATATGGATTCATGTGTTTAATGTTGGTTAGATAGAGGCCAGGCAAAGGTTTTTACACTAGTTTGATTCCATCTCACACACCACCAACTCTAACCACACGGATTACCTGCTCTTAACCCTGCCATACCATAGAACCAGAGAATCCCCAGTATGGAAGCCGGCCGTTCAGCCCATTGAGTCACACCAACCCTCCAAACAGCATCCCACACCAACCAACACATTCCCCTACACTATCCCTGTAACCCTGTATTTCCCATGGCTAACCCACCTAACCTGTATATCTCTGGACATTATGGGCAATTTAGCATAGCCAATCCACCTAGCCCATACATCTTTGGATTGGAGGAGGAAACCAGAGCACCCAGAGGAAACCCACGCTGACACAGGGACAACGTGCAAACTCCACGCAGACAGGTGCCTGAGGCTGGAATCGGACCTGGGTCTCTGGTGCTGTGAGGCAGCAGTGCTATTCACTGAGCCACTATGCCACCCTAATAGGTAACGACACCCTACTGTAGCACAATAACAATACAATATCATACTAGATAACAACAGGGAAACAAGTTAATTCACATGTTCTTAAAAACAATTATCTTTAATCACTGACTTACCGAAGGGCTGAACATAAGGGTAATGTGTTTATGGTAGCCAGTTGCACTAAAGGATATTTGAGGTAAGATGTACTCATACAGTGACTTGGGCAACGTCGACTCCAAGGCCACGACAAAGTTCTGCAACAAATAAGCAATAATTTCATTCCTAGCTAAAGTTGGACAGAAATACGTTTCTGAGGCAAAGAAAAGTGTTTGCATTCATTTACACAATTTAGCTGAATACTGTTCACTCTACAGAAAGCAAACATACCTCACCATCTCTTAACAATGGTGGGAAATGGAAAAAAAGTGACTGTCCCAGCGATACCGTTTGAATGGGGTTATCCAGATTTTCACTTTTATACAGCACCACCTGAATAAATTAGAAATATACTTTATAGCCCATGTTTAAAAAGATTACATTTCAAATATTTGTATCATTTACAATACTCAAAAGCAACTCGGGATGGGGAGTAAGTGCTGGACTGGCCAGCAAGGCCCACATCCCATGAGTGAATTTCAAAACACTATGCTAAAGATTTTTAAGATCTATTAAGTTGGACAAACTGACCTATCAAAACGTAGCAATTTAGGTTAGAACAACAGATTGGACACTAGATGTGCGATAGGGATAGCACCTCAAACTGAGCTACAAATCTTCTCAAAAAACTCACTAGATGTGCAATACACAATGCCACCGGAAATGTCACTCCATATCTACACACTAAACCCTCCGTCATCCACTTTTGTACATCATAGATCATGAGACAGATCATAAGACACAGTCCTAGAGCATGGAAACAGACCCTTCGGTCCAACTCATCCATGCCAATCAAGTTTCCCAAACTAAAACCAGAATCCCTCTAAATTTTTCCACTCATGTACCTGTCCAAATGTTGTAACTGTACCTGGCAGTTCATTCCGTTTATGACCAACCCTCTGTGTGAAAAACTTGTCCCTCACATCTCTTTTAAATCTTTCTCCTCTCATCTTAAAAATATGCCCTCTAGTTTTGAATTCCCCTACTCTATTCATCTTATCCATGCCCCTCATGACTTTATAAATCACTACAAGGTCTCTCAGCCTCCTACGCTCTAGTGAAAAACTTCCCAGCCTATCCAGCCTCTCCTTTATAACTCAAACCTGCCAGCCCTGGTAACATCCTTGTAAATCTTTTCTGCACCACCCCTCCCCAAACCCCATGAGTCTGCTCCACCATTCGATCATGTTATTGATATGTTTCTCAACCCAGTCTCCTGCCTTCTTCCCTTTAGCCCTTGATCCCCTTACTAATCAAGGACATGTTTATCTTTGTGTGAAATACACTCAGTGACTTGGCCTCCACAGCAATGAGTTCCACAGATTCCACACCTTCTGCCTGAAGAAATTCCTCCTCATCTCAATTCTGAACAGTTCTCCCTTCACTGAGGCTGCCCTTGGGTCATTCTCTCTCCTACTAGTGGAAACATTTTCTCCACATCCACGCTATCCAGGCCTCTCAGTTTTCTCCAAGTTTCAATGAGACACTCCTTCATCCTTCTAAACTCCATCATGTACAGACCCACAGTCCTCAACTGCTCCTGATATGACAAGCCCTTCATCCCTGGGATCATTCTTGCAAACTTCCTCTGGACCCCGCGTCCTGGAAAGTGGGGAGAGAAAATCAGAAAACAGCAATCATAAGTTCTCTGTATCCTGTCTCTAAGAAACTAAATAAAAGAATTCCTTTGATGAAAAGATAAGACCGGGTTGTTTAATTAGCTGAGTTAAATCCTACACAGAAAGGAAAACTTGCCCAGATCTCTGGGGAGAAGTGAGGAAGTGGTCCAGGCGAACCAGCTCTTCAAAGCATCAGCAAAAATATGATGGGCCAAATGGCCTCCTTCTGTGCTGAAAATGGGTAAAGTTGCCACAGTTTTATCAGACCATAGGGCTGCTCTCCTATTAGACAGAAATGACTGGTGCTTTTCATATCCAAGAGTCACCAAGCCCCAAAGGGAGTTGCGGGGGGGGGGGGGGGGGGGGGGGGAAAGAGGGTGAGTGAGGTTGCGAAGCAGAGTTCCTCATGATAACCTCAGCTGGTGCAGGAGTTGAACCCACACTGTTGGTGTCGCTCTGCATCTCAAACCAGTCATCCAGCCACTGAGCTAACCGACTCCCAACCATTCTATGATTGCGAAATGGAGGTATCAGAAGAGAATGCAGCAGTAATCTGACATACCCGTAAAGTAGAAAGGTGTTCAGGTGAGGTGATAACATTGCCACTTAAATCAAACTGATTAATCTGTCGGAACGCTAGAATATTCACACCTTCAATATCACTGCTGTCAACCTGAACAAAGGAAATACAGAGAAAGTAGAACAGCTGGGTTAATGTTGTTACTATTGTTTCTCAACTTCAGTATGATTAACAAAACAAAACAAAACTTTATCCACAAAAGCACATAAAGGCAATATTTATTCTGAGAGTAATCTCCTGTGGAAACTTTTAAAATTAATGATAGTAATTAGACGGGCATCATTCTACATTTTAAAATAAGCATTTTGAACAGATTTATAAATCTAAATTTTACATCTAATGAAAGTAAGATAATGCGGATACTGAAAATCTGAAACAAACGCAAAGTGCTGGAGAAACTCTGTTTCTCTCTTCACAGTTCTGCAGAGTTAACATTTCATGTCCAGTATGACTGGACTTCAGAACTGCTTTTTACTGGAACTGAAATGTTTACTGTTTTTCTCTCTCCACAGATGCGACCAGACTTGTAGATTTTACATCTACAATATTTATCATGGATCTTCAGATTCTGGTCAGGTTAGAAACTGTGCCAGTCCTCAGCCAGGAGGTGGCAGAAGTGAGAAACTGCACGGATCCACAACAATAATATGGAGATATGCGGGCCACTCCCGGCACCACATTAAGGAGCGTTTCTTCAGAAGCTTCCAACAATCCCGAAAGCACCAACGGTTATACAGCTGCAGCACGTGTGTTAATTTCAGGATGCCTGAATACAACTAATGCAAGTTTTAGTGAAGTCGGCCTTAAAGCCAGATACTAAACAGCTTCGGTGTGATTTTTAATCAGAAAAGTAAGTGGGGCAGCACGGTGGCTCAGTGGTTAGCACTGCTGCCTCACAGCAACAGGGTCCCAGGTTCGATTCCAGCCTTGGATGACTGCCTGTGTGGAGTTTGCACATTCTCCCCATGTCTGCGCAGGTTTCCTCTTGGTGCTCTGGTTTCCTCCCACAGTCCAAAGATGTGCAGGTCAGGTGAATTGGCCATGCTAAATAGTGCTAGGTGCATTAGTCAGAGGGAAATGGGTCTGGGTGGGTTACTCTTCGGAGAGTCAGTGTCTACTAGTTGGACTGAAGGGCCTGTTTCCACACTGTAGGGAATCTAACCTAAGCGAATCTAACATTTAGGTCAGTCCTTGTTCAGATGAACAATGGGGAGGGTTAGCACTAATGCCTCACAGCGCTAGAGATCCTGGTTCAATTCCAGCCTTGGGCAACTGTCTGTGTGGAGTTTACACATTCTCCCTATGTCTGCTTGGGTTTCCTCTGGGTGCTCCTGTTTCCTCCCACAGTCCAAAGATATGCAGGTCAGGTGAATTGGCCATGCTAAATTATTCATGGTGTGTAGATTAGGTACATTAGTCACGAGAAATGTAGAGTAATAGGGTAGGGGGATGGGTCTGGGTGGGTTACTCTTCGGAGGGTCGGTGTAGACCTGTTGGGCCAAATGGCCTGCTTTCACACTGTGGGGATTCTATGATATGTTATGATATTCTATGAATACAGAATCACAGAATCCCCACAGTGCGGAAAGGGGCCATTCAGCCCAACAATTTTGCACTGAACCTCCGAAGGGGCATCCTACCCAGAACCCCCCACCAATCTATCCCTGTAATCCTACCTAGCCTGCACATCCACAGACATTATGGGGAAATTTAGTGTCTTCAATCCATCAAGCATAAAACTTAACATAAACAAAAACAGAAATTGCAGGAAAAACTCAGGAAACCTGGCAGCATCTGTTGAGAGAAAACAAAGTTAACATTTTGGGTCGAATTCTGAAGTGAAGAATTGAAGAAAGGTCTCTGGACCCAAAACATTAACTCTGATTTCTCTTCACAGATGCTGCCAGACCTGCTGAGCTTTTCCAGCAATTTCAGTTTTTGTTTCTGATTTCTATCAACCGCATACCTTTGGACTGTGGGAGGAAACCAGAGCACCCAGAAGAAACGGGTAGAATGTGCAAACTCCACGCAGCCAATCGCGCGAGTCCCTGGCACTGTGAGGCTGCAGTGCTAACCACTGAGCCACCATGCCACTAGAGAAGCAGAAACCTGTTGCCAAACGGTCATTATCAGCAGATCTTTGTTTTTGGAAATGCAGCAGTATTTGCTGACTAATATTGCTATTCAGTGGGAAGGAAGGTAAAAGTGCAAGTTATTCATCAGTCACATGTCATACATATGTGGGCAATATGATAATAGCAGCTAATCCCCTTAGGGAAAGTGGAAGTGGGAGTACAGACAATTATAGTCAATGGACTGTAGGTTGGCTGCAGATGTCCTTATAGCCAATGGCACAATTTCTTAACTGGCTTCCTAGTTGGACAGCACTGACAGACAGTGAGACAATGTCCATTGTCACTGTCAGGCAGCTGTGACAGGGCCTGGTGCTATAATGGCAGAGGTAACAGCCCATTCTGATTTGTGAAAATTCCTGTGACAGGCTTTACAATCTTGCATTACAGCACCATGCTTCATAAACAATCTCTCTCTATCAATTTATTCAGGTCTGTGGTGCAGGACACAGCAGAGCGAACACAGATACTCCCTAAGTTCCAACGCCTGCATAATGAGGATTCTCTTTTAATATTCTCTCATTTGTGTCCAAAGTTGCAATTAATCAGAATTTTGAGGAATTAACATTTGCAAATCTTTTAGAATTCAGATGATTACATTTTATGAGCAGAATTTTTCTCGTGTTCTTTAAAAGATTAATTGACAAAACAAGATCTGAAATTTCAGAGAAAGAAATGGCTTAAAACTTCAGGCCCAGTCCAGATATACAGTTCAATTCCATCCTAAAAAAAAGGTCAGCTTATGTTTAAATAGTTCATATAACTCTAAGCCATTTTGTCTGCAACCACTATTAAGGGATCTTGTATAACAGCAGGAATACATGCAGCACTGCAGATCTCTGCTCAGTTCTCCGGTTTCCAGAGATCCTTTTCACTCAATAACTACAGCATGAAACCAATCTCAGAACTTCAAAAATGTGGCTAAAGCCTTAAACATAAACACAAGAAATTCTATGCTCGACTAACCTTGACAGAACGATACTGGGGTAGTGCTCTCTCTATGTGGTCATTGCCTTCAACTTTCAGCTGAATGTGGTACACACAACTGGGCTACAGAGAAAAGACAGGCAAAGCATTCAATCATTCAATATTCTTTTCAAAAGCTTTCAAAACCAGGCATTTAACATCACTAACTAATTCAATTGATAATTCACGTAAGAAATTTTAAAATGCTAAAGATGCAGGGACATTTGCACAATGCATTTAAGCTCCAACCTATGTGATTTATATGCATACTAATTATATTAACTTATTTATTTTATATGATTTATCTTTAGAGTTTGGATTCTTGAATTTGAATGAGTAGCATTGGGTTTTCTGAGTGTCTGAAGGTATTTAATGATTAACTTGTGTGTATTTCTGTAGCTAGAATATTTTTTTAATTGAAACACAGTGAGAGAGAAAGGCTTCCTGGAGAGCAATGGGGTTTTGTGTACATTAGGCGAATTTTACAAGTAAACAAGGTAAACTGCTGTGCATTAGCCTCCAGTTGGAAGGTCAGGGCTGATTTTTTCCCTTTGATTAGGAGAAGCACTGATCGCTTAAAAATATAAAGGTCTTTTTACACAGTTTGAGCAGTTCATAGAACAATACAGCGCAGAACAGGCCCTTTGTCCCTCGATATTGCGCCGACCTGTGAACTTTTTTCAGCTCGTCCCCCTACACTATCCCAAAATCATCCATGTGCTTATCTAAGGATTGTTTAAATCTCCCTAATGTGGCTGAGTTGACTACATCAGCAGGTAGGGCATTCCACTCCCTTACCACTCTCTGCGTAAAGAACCTGCCTCTGACATCTGTCTTAAATCTATCACCCCTCAATTTGTATTATGCCCCCTCGTACACTCTGACATCATCATCCTAGGAAAAAAACTTTCACTGTCTACCCTATCTAATCCTCTGATCATCTTGTATGTCTCTATCAAATCCCCTCTTAGCCTTCTTCTTGCCAATGAGAACAGACCCAAGTTCGCTCAGCCTTTCCACATAAGACCTTCCCTCCAGACCAGGCAACATCCTGGTAAATCTCCTCTGCACCTTTTCCAATGCTTCCTTCCCGAAATATGGGGACCAGAACTGTACATAATATTCCAAGTGTGGCCGCACCAGCGTTTTGTATAGTTGCAGCATGATATTGCGGCTCCGGATCTCAATCCCTCTATGAATGAAACCGAACACACCGTATGCCTTCTTAACACACTATCCACCCGAGTGGCAACTTTCAGGGATCTATGTACATGGACACCGAGATCTTTCTGCACACCCACACTACCAAGAATCTTTCCATTGACCCAGTACTCTGCCTTCCTGTTATTCTTCCCAAAGTGCATCATCTCACATTTAGTTACATTGAACTCCATTTGCCACCTCTCAGTCCAATTCTGCAGTTTATCCAAGTCATCCTGCAACCTGTAACATTCTTCCACACTGTCCACTACTCCACCAACTTTAGTGTCATCTACAAATTTACTAATCCATCCACCTATGCCTGCGTCTAAGTAATTTATAAAAATGACAAACAGCAGTGGTCCCAAAAAGATCCTTGTGCCACACCACTAGTAACCGGATTCCAAGCTGAATATTTTTCATCAACCACTACTTGCTGCCTTCTTTCAGAAAGCCAGTTTCTACTCCAAACTGCTAAATCACCCTCAATCCCATGCCTCTGCATTTTCTCCATAAGCCTACCATGTGGAACTTTATGAAAGGCTTTACTGAAGTCCATGTATACCACATCAACTGCCCTACTCTCATCTACATGCTTGGTCACCTTCTCAAAAAACTCAATGAGATTTGTGAAACACGACCTGCCCTTGACGAAACCATGCTGACTGTCTGAAATCAAATTGTTGCTTGCGAGATGATTATAAACCTTATTTCTTATAATCCTTTCCAAAACCATTGCTACAACAGAAGTAAGGCTCACTGGTCTATAATTACCTGGGTCATCTCTACTGCCCTTCTTGAGCAAGGGCACAACATTTGCAATCCTCCAGTACCAAACCTGTAGACAATGACGACTCAAATATCAAAGGCTCTGCTATCTCCTCCCTAGCTTCCCAGAGAATCCTCGGATAAATCCCATCCAGCCCAGGGGATTTGTCTACTTTCACTCCTTCTACAATTGGCAACACCTGTTCGTAACTAACCTCGATCCTTTCTAGTCTAATATTTCGTATCTCATTTTTCTCCTCTACAATGTTCTCCTTTTCCTGAGTGAAAACCAATGAGAAATGTTTGATTAGCACCTCTCTGATTTCCACAGGGTCCACACTCTACTTCCCACTTCTGTCTTTGACTGGCCCTATTCCTACCCTAGTCATCCTTTTACTCCTCACATACCTGTAGAAAGCTTTAGGGTTCTCCTTTATTCTATTTGCTAAAGACTGCTCGTGTTCTCTCTTTGCTCTTCTTAACTCTCTCGTTAAATCCTTCCTGGCTGATCTGTAACTCTCCGTCGCCTCATCTGAACCATCTTGTGTCATTAACACATAAGCCTCCTTCTTCCGCTTAACAAGAGATGCAATTTCTGTAGTAAACCATGGTTCCCTTACCTTATCACTTCCTCCCTGCCTGACAGGGACATACCTATCAAGGACACACAATATCTGTTCCTTAAACCAGCTCCACATTTCCATTGTCTGCATCCCCTGCATTTTGCTACCCCATCCTATGCATCCTAAGTCTTGCCTAATCGCATTATAATTGCCCTTGCCCCATCAATAACTCGATCTGTGGCATGTACCTATCCCTTTCCATCGCTAAACTAAACATAACTGAATTATGGTCACTCTTTCCAAAGTGCTCACCTACCACTAAATCAAACACCTGGCCTGGTTCATTACCAAGCACCAGATCCTGTGTGGCCTTCCCGCTTGTGGGCCCTTCGACATACTGTGTCAGGAAACCCCCCTGTATACATTGGACAAAAACTGATCCATCCAACACACTAGAGTTATAGCATTTCCAGTCAATTTTGGGGAAGTTAAATTCCTCCACAATGACCCTGTAGGGTTCTACAGCTCAAGCTGGGTGTGTAAAGCAGTTTGTCCTGAGAAAGGGAGCAAATAGTTTTAAACTGTCAAAAAATAGGTTACCTTAGTGTAAGAAATTTAATTTAAAAGTTCCAGACCAGAAATCATAGAATCATAGAGCACAGAAACAGACCTTTCAGTCCAGTAGTCCATGCCAAACATAATCCCAAACTAAATTAGTCCCACCTGCCTGCTCCTGGCCCATATTCCTCTAAACTCTTCCTATTCATGTACTTATCCAAATGTCTTTTAAATGTGCCCACATCCACCACTTCCTCAGGCAGTTCATTCCACATGCGAACCACCCTCTATGTAAAACATTTGCTGCCCATGTCTCTTTAAAAATCTCTCTCCTTTCAACTTAAAAATGTGACCCCAAGTCTTGAAACCCCCCACACTAGGGAAAAGACGCCTGCTTTTAACCTTATCCATACCCCTCATGCCTTGAAGATTATTTGAAGCTGAGAACATTTAACCTAGGTTACATGATGAATCATGAAATAAGTTATCAGATTTGTGTGACTGGGAATTAAAGCCACAGCTAAATCAGAGAAGAACATTTTTCTCTGGTGAATGAGTACTGCAGTGGGATGCCGCTAGGAATAATGGAGTTTTATTTTTTACAGTGTGTGTCTAAATCTTAAAATGTGTGGTATACGTAAATAGTTTGGTTTATTCTATTATTTATCGTTTTGCAAAATAAACTTCTGCTTGATCGTCAAAACCAAATCTGCAGCATTGTGTGTTAATGTTTCAGTGAGAAACAACCCTGTTAAAACCCTAAAAAAAACAATCAAGCTAGATTTTCAGTCCGGATTCCAACTTGCCCAGTAGTATCACAATATCACCAGTATCACAATAATAATACCAATGCTAATTTGGAGAATTGGGAAGCGGGCATAATCATTATTTACAACAGCTTTTGCTCTTGCTGTTGGGGAGGTTTTAAAATAACGTGGCAGGTGGTTGGGAACCAGAAGAGAAGACAAATAGACAGCAAAGTGGAGAGTGGAGACTGTAAGAATCATGAAGATAGCATTAATAAGAGGAAGAGTAGGCAGACAGCAGGTGAACGCAAAAGAACTGGTGGCCTGAAGTGCATATACTTTAATGCAAGGAGTATAGTGGGTAAGGCAAATGAACTTAGGATTGGTGCCTGGGAGTATGACGTTATTGCAATCACAGAGACTTGGTTGAAGGAAGGGAATGATTGGCAACTAAATGTTCCAGGATATAGATGCTTCAGACAGGACAGAGAGGGAATAAAAAAAAAAGGGGGTGTGGGGCGGGGAGTTGCATTGCTGGACAGGGACGATATCACGACTGTGCTAAAGGAGGACACTATGGAGGGCTTCAGTTGTGAGGCATTATGGGTGGAGCTGAGCAATAAGAAGGGTGCAGTTACATTGTTGGGACCGTATTACAGGCCTCGCAACAGTGAGCATGAGGTAGAAGAAGAAATAGGTAAACAGATTATGGAAAGATGCAGAGACAACAGGGTACTGGCGATGGGAGATTTTAATTTTCTGAACATTGACTGGAATACACTTAGTGTCAGAGTCTGGATGGGGCAGAATTTGTAAGAAGATTACATGTAAGTTTTCTAGAGCAGTATGTCAACAGTCCAACAAGGGAAAGGGTCATATTGGACCTGGTACTGGGGAATGAGCCAGGACAGGTATTAGATATTGCGGTGGGGGATTTCTTTGGCAACAGTGACCACAATCCTGTAAGTTTTAGGATACTCGTAGACAAAGATGAGAGTGGTCCCAAGGGAAGAGTACTAAACTGGGCCAAGGCCAATTACATCAAAATTAGGCAGGAGCTGGAAAATGTGGATTGGACACAGCTATTTGAAGGGCAGTCCACTTTTGATATGTGGAAGGTTTTCAAAGATAGGTTAAAGATAGGGCAGGATAGGCATGTCCCGTTGGAAAGACAAGATTCGTGAACCGTGGATGACAAGCGAAATCGTACAACTAGCCAAGAGGAAAAGGGAAGCATACATAAGATCCAGGCAGATAAGAACAGAACGGGCCCTGGAGGAATATTGGAAGAGAAGGGCCAGTCTTAAACTAGGAATCAAGTGGACTAAAAGGGGTCATGAAATAGCTTTAGCGATCAGAATTAAGGAGAATCACAAAGTCTTTTATTCTTATATAATAAGCAAGCGGGTAACTAGAGAAAGGATTGGTCCACTAAAGGATAAGGAAGGAAGGCTGTGTATCAAACCTGAGAGAATGGGTGAGATTTTGAATGATTACTTTGCATCAGTGTTCAATGAGGAGAGGCACATGATGAATGTTGAGATTAGAGATAGAAGTTTGACAACTCTGGATAATGTTGACATAAGTAGGGAAGATGTGTTGGGTAGGCTGAGGTTACTAAGGTGGACAAATCCCCAGGACCGGATGGGATCTATCCCAGGTTGCTGAGGGAGGTGAGAGAGGAAATAGCTGGGGCCCTGACAGATATCTTTGTAGCATCCTTAAACACAGGTGAGATGCCAGAGGACTGGAGGGTTGCTCATGTTGTCCCCCTATACAAGAAGGGTAGTAGGGATACTCCAAGTAACTACAGACCAGTGAGCCTGATGTTGGTGGCAGGAAAGTTGTTGGAGAAGGTACGAGGGATAAAATCTATATACGTTTAGAAAACAATGGGCTTATCAGTGATAGGCAACATGGTTTTGTGTGGGGGAGATCGTGCTTTACCAACTTAATGGAGTTCTTTGAGGAAGTGACCAAGTTGATAGTTGAAGGAAGGGCTGTAGATGTCACATACATGGACTTTAGTAAGGTGTTTGATAAGGTTCCCCATGGTAAACTAATATAAAAAGTGAAGTCACATGGTGTGCAGGGTGTTCTAGCTAGGTGGATAAAGAACTGGTTGAGCAACAGGAGACAGAGAGTAGTGGTTGAAGGGAGTTTCTCGAAATGGAGAAAGGTGACCAGTGGTGATCCACAGCGGTTGGTGTTGGGGCTACTGTTGTTTGTGATATACATAAATGATCTGGAAGAGGGCACTGTTGGTATGATCAGTAAGTTTGCAGATGACACAAAGATTGGTGGAGTAGCAGAAACATAAGGGACTGTCAGAGAATACAGGAGAATATAGATAGACTGGAGAGTTGGGCAGAGAAGTGGCAGATGGAGTTCAATCCAGGCAAATGTGAGGTGATGCATTTTGGGAAGTCTAATTCTAGAGCAAATTATAAAGTAAACAGAAGAGCCTTGGGAAAAGTTGATGAGCAGAGAGATCTGGTCCATTATACCCTGAAGGTTGCTGCACAGGTGGATAGAGTGGTCAAGAAGGCATATGGTATGCGTGCCTTCATCGGACAAGGTATTGAGTATAAGAGCTGGCAGGTCATGTTAAAATTGTACAAGACATTGGTTCAGCCGAATTTAGAATACGGTGTACAGTCCAGGTCGCCACATTACCAAAAGGATGTGGACGCTTTGGAGAGGGTGCAGAGAAGGTTTACGAGGATGTAGCCTGGTATGGAAGGTGCTAGCTATGAAGAGAGGTTGAATAGGTTAGGTTTATTTTCATTTGAAAAAAGGCGATTGAGGGGGGACCTGATTGAGGTCTACAAAATCATGAAGGGTATAGACAGGGTAGAGGTCACACTTTCAAAGTGAGAGGTGAAAAGTTTAAGGGGTATGCACGCAGCAAGTACTTTACACAGAGGGTGGTAGGTGCCTGGAAGGTGTTGCCAGCAGAGGTAGTAGAGGCAGGCATGATAGATTCATTTAAGATGCGTCTGAATAGAGCATGAGTAGGTGGGGAGCAGAGGGATACATATGCTTAGGAATTGGGCGTTGGTTTAGACATTGGATTTGGATTGGCTCAGGCTTGGAGGGCCGAAGGGCCTGTTCCTGGGCTGTAAATTTTCTTTGTTCTTTGTACATCTGCAAAGTAACATATCTCAAAGCTAATTTTGCCATGAAGATCCTGTGATTCTGCTCAACTATTATTCCATTTCTTTCATGACAACCAGATATGTTTGGCAAGTCTCAGCAGGGAGACAGCACTCTATGAGGTAGAGTTAAATGATTCTGAAAAGAATTCAATTGAACATTTTTATATTTTGAAGATAGTTTAAAGTAATGCATTAGTCGAGCATTTGATTTCCTTATTACTCTGCTGGATTCATTTTCTTTCTGTGTGCTCATATCCATGTAAACTTCACCATTAGATTCAGCTTTACTGCTCATCTGATGTACATCACCTTTTCAAAGAAACAGAGGTACAATAGCAGGACAAACCAACTTCATTAAAAATGCATTTATTCATTCGCCGCATACTATTTGTTATCAGAGTACAAGTTTCCAAATTTTTGATCAAAGTGGACATAGGTTTATTTCTGAAAATGATTGACAAAACACTATGGTAACTGGAAACCTGAAACTTTTTAAAAAAAGGTGAAAAGAAGCAGGTTGAGGAAAATATCTGGAGAAAAAATAAATATTTAATGTACACATCTCTAGACCTTTTTTAAGAACTGCAGGAAATGAGCAATTAGCAACTTATCAGCAAGAAGAAAGAACATCTTTTCTGCTTTTCCTCGCTCCATGGATGCTACCTGACCTGTGTTTTTCCAGCATTTTGTATTTTTAATTCTTATAGAAATGTCAATTTGCTGTGAATTCAATAAAAGAGGTAGGGAGAGAGAGCCCAAACCCAAACAAACATTCTTGGTAGTGTAGATGAGCGGAAAGATCTCGGTGTCCATGTATATAGATCCCTGAAAGTTACCACCCAGGTTGAGAGGGTTGTTAAGAAGGCATACAATGTATTAGCTTTTATTGATACAGGGACAGAGTTTCAGAGCCACGAGGTCATGCTGCAGCTGTACAAAACTCTGGTGCAGCCGCACTTGGAGTATTGCGTACATTGAGTCACCACATTACAGGGAGGATGTGGAAGCTTAGGAAAGGATTCAGAGGAGATTTACTAGGATGTTGCCTGGTATGGAGGGAAGGTCTTATGAGGAACTTGAGGCTGTTTTCATTAGCGAGAAGAAGGTTGAGAGGTGACTTAATTGAGACATATCAGATAAACAGAGGGTTAGATAGGGTGGACAATGACAGCTTTTTTCCTCAGATGGTGATGGCTAGCACGAGGGGACATAGCTTTAAACTGAGGGGTGATAGATGTAGGACAGATGTCAGAGGTAATTTCTTTACTCAGAGAATAGAAAGGGCATGGAACACACTGCCTGCAACAGTAGTAGCCTTGCCAGCTTTAAGGGCATTTAAATAGTCACAGATAAACATATGGATGAAAATGGAATACTGTAGGATAGATGGGTTTCACAGGTCGGGGGCAACAGAGAGCCAAAGGGCCTGCACTGCGCTGTAATGTTCTATGTAATAGAGTCCTTCCCTATAGGTCAACATTGTCAGGAGGTTCATGTGATCAAGTTCCACAGCCAGTCCCCATATAAAGAACACTAAGAAAGCAGTGACTTATGTTACTGTGTTCATTTTGAAACACACAAACTTGTCATTATTTTGACACATTATCAAATTGTGCAATACATTTTCCAGATGCATCAGATGCTCTTTCATAAACATTTTCATCATTAAATAAACCTATGAGAGTTAAATTGTTAACTCTTACCAGTAGACCACGGAGACGGAATTTTCCATCTTCATCAGTCACTGTATCCTCTCCATAAATGCTACAATCATTCTGGCCAACAGCTTCCACCGCAATTCCTTGCTCAGGTTCCCCATTTAATGAGGATACTGTTCCATAACAGCTTTAAAAAAAAAGATGTTTATTTTATGGTAATATTTCAGATTACTGGCTGCACAGAACTGAATGCCTTTTTCAAATGCTATTATACATCTCAAGAAAAAACATCCCAAGATCACTGTTCCTGCAATTTCTTTTGAATCCTTTACAGAGCTTTTTCACAAGCTGGAACAAAACTGCTCAACATGCAAATCAACACACCATTTGAATATCTTGCTACAAAAGTCAGGAATAGAGCTGGTTATTTTCCTGGTTTTACCTAAGTTAGTTAGTAATGTACTTTGACCACAATGCTGAACAGAGTCTTTCAAATTGTAACAAGAGAACAGTGATCAGCGTAAGCGCTACAAACATTACTATGTCGATAGTAATGGTAATTTAATTCGACCCAAAATTAATCATTTGCTTTTCTTTACTCCTTCATGGAATGTGAGTCACACCAATAAGGCCTGCATTACTCATTACTAACTGACCTTGGGAAGGTAATCGTAACAGCCTTCTTAAACCACTGCAGTTCATCCAATGTTGATATGACCACAGAGCTCTAAGAGAGGAAGTTCTATGATTGTGACTCTTTTGATGTGGAGCCTTTAACACTGTTAAACACCCCAAGGGAGCATTACCAATCAGAATGTGACACTGAGCCACATAAAAAGTTAACAGGACAAACGAGAAAAGCTTAGGCAAGAAGATAGGTTTCGAACATCTTGTTGGTGAGGTTTAAAGAAAGAAATTCCATAGGATAAAACACAGACAGTTGAAGAAAAAGCTTTCAACAGGTGTATTAAAAATCTAGAATACACGAGAGGTCAATTTATTTATTTTGTAGCTAAATGGGTTCAGCTTTCAAAGGTGAACTTCTCCGAAATTATTTTCTCATCCTGTTTAAATGTACTACAAACCTTTCCCACATGAAAGACATTCCCCAGGCTTCCACTGAAGATAACTACTCAGCAGTTCATGACAAAGCTTACAGTAATTTTCCAGCTCATCCCCACTGGATAATACTTGACCTCCGTTCTGCACAGCAGAGATCACTGTACACTGTGCAGAGCAGCAGCCTGTGGCCCTACTGATTGCTGGTATTTCACAGGGATATACAGGGTTCACTTCTATTCATACAAAACAGAGTGTATCTCTCAGACAAAGCACAGAGTTGCATTTATTTTAAAATGTTCCACTCCAGCTCAAATGGAGGTTAACAATCATTTTTATGGAACATATTTCATGGTTTTAACACATTAGAAACAAAGATTACATCAAGTTCAATCATAAAGCATTAAATACATTCTGCAATGGATGTAGTGTTAGCTTAATGCTTATAGCTAATTTTCGCTATAATCAGTAATGTAATTCACTTTAATATTAGGGAATTTTTCATAATGAAATTTTAGTCTAGATTAGATTCCTTACAGTATGAAAACACTCCCTTTGGCACAACAAGTCCACACTGACCCTCCGAAGAGTAACCCACCCAGTCCCATTTCCCTCTGACTAATGTACCTAACACTATGGGCAATTTAGCTTGGCCAATTCACCTGACCTGCACATCTTTGGACTATGGGAGGAAACCCATGCAGACACAGGAAGAATGTGCAAACTCCACACAGACAGTCGCCCGAGGCTGGAATCGAACCTGGGACCCTGGTGCTGTGAGGCAGCAGTACTAACCAGTGAGCCACCGTGCCACCTTACAGCACTGTGTCTACCTACAGCATTTTATTTTTTAAAATCTTATTCTGCAGAAAAATTTGCAATAGTGCAGCAGCATACCAGACTGCACTTCTAAGCTGTTCTAGTTGTTCCTTATTCCTATTACAGAACACACCCACAAAGGTCTGTGCACCAGAACCAACACACCAATTTCTGACAACAACTTGTCTATCATACAGGAACATGTCCAAAAAGACATTCAGATAGAGAATATATTTCTCCCTTCCCTGACAAACCTGTAGGCAGTCCGATAGCCCGTAATCTTGATTTTAAGAGTTTGTCCTTCTTGTATTTCGATCATTTGTGATGCAGGCTCAAAGCGAAACTCCTTCATCATGGGTTTGAAGTAATACTGACCAGGACTCTAAACACCAACACAGAATACAATTACAATATGCAATTATTTAACATTTGAATGAAAAAATTAAACAACAGTGGTAGAAGTTTGCATTTTATGTCCAGTACTGATCAGGCTCCATGGTATACGAGCCAACAGCTGTTACAATTTCATTTACACAAATACACTGAAAAGAGAATGGATGGTAAAGTGCGCTAGATGATTCTGCAAAAAAAATTATTCAATTTGTAAGATAATGATTTTCTCTCTCTTATAGAGTACCAAATGAAATTAGCCCATATAGACTCAACTCAGTTCTTAATAAGCCACAATTAGACAGACAGACTGGCGTTGTGTGAGAAGTGGTGAGGTGTACTAATGGACACTCCTCTGAGGCTGGAGAAGGCACAATGTCACACCAATGTAATGGGAGCTTCACTGTACACCTGGTCCAGGCTGTACACCACTTCAAACCCTCAATTTGACTCTGACAACAGAAGTAAAACAATTCTCCATTTCCCACCTCCATCAAAATGCTTACATAAAATATAGAGAACAATCTCTAACCAAATCTAGAATTGAATAACTTCACTTTCTGATGAAATAAATTAAACATTACCAGGTTTGCAAAAGTGAGCATGCCATTCTCTTGGGTCAGCAGGTTAGAACGGAATTGTCCTCCACTAAGAGACAAAAGAACTCCGGCAAGGGGTTGATCATCTTCAGTTTTTATCTGGTTATATAAGAGTAAATTCCATTGTATCATTTTAAAATGGCAATAAAAAGAAAATTCACAATTCCAGGAAAACTACCGATGTTACAGTAAGAGTTACACCAATATCACAACTAATCACTTGTATTAGTCATTATCATTAACATTATCATTATCTGGTCATTGTCATTAACCAGATTAGCTCGAGAAGACACATTTGTTTGTTAAATAGCCTGACAGAGTCTGTTGGCACTAATCCCCACATGATCTTTAAATACAAGTTGTTAAAATTGAATGCAAAAACAATCTAAACAAAGTTGATTTTATTTGGATCAGGATGTCCCAGGATGTGCTTTACAGTCCCTAAGCAGATGCTTCTATTCAATAAAACCAGAGCACCCACTGGCTTTAATACTGATCCAAATAGTGCACAAGAAAATACATATCCTAGCTACACTGAGCACTTCAAAATTCAAACATTTAAAAGCTTATACTAAGTGAGCTCTACTGTTAAATGTAATTCAAATGATTTTAACTCGAGATGAATCTGGAAATTGTGAAACATATTTATGAAGAATTCTAGAAGGAAAATCAGGACAGCACGGTGGCTCAGTGGTTAACAGTGCTGCCTCACAGCGCCAGAAACCCAGGTTTGACTCTCGGGCAACTATTTGTGTGGAGTTTGCAGAGTGTCCAGCGTAGGTTTCCTGCCACAGTCCAAAGATGTGCAGGTTAGGTGGATTGGCCATGCTAAATTGCTCATAGCGTGCAGGGATGTGTTGGTTAGGTGGGTTATCCACAGGAAATGCAGGGTTACAGGGACAGGGCAGCAGGGTGGATCTAGGTGAGCTGTTCTTCGGAGGGTCGGTATTGACATGATGGGCCATGTGGCCTGCTCCCACACTGTGGGGATTCTGTCACTCTTACAATATTGTAAACAACAAAAGCTGAGTGATGCGAAAAAAAATGTGTCATTCCCATGAAAGTCTGTACGAAATAGCATGCCATGTGACCGTGACTGGCAAACTGTAATAACTAGATATAACAAATATAATCCTATCCCTTATATGGTTCAGTTTCTTAATAAAATTATCAAATGATCAGTTTATATGCACAAAAATATCCGCAATAGTGGAATGGTGTATTGGTTTGTCATTTTAATTCAACACTCCTCTTCATTTAATTTTGGCTATTTTTGGTGCTGCAGGATGACCACACATTTTTAACCTGATTACTTAATCCATGTATGGATTTTTCAATGTTAACCAGCTTCGGTGCGAGAATGTGTTTATTTATAAAATACCTTTAACAGACATACTAATTAAACAAAAACAAAATAGATCAAAGTGAACTCAATGATTAGTTAAAATTTACAATTTGTACACAGCACTTAATATTAAATTACCTCAAAAGTAACTCCTGCCAATGCAAACGCTTTAAAATCGCCAACTGTTCCCTTTAATGCAGTCAAAACAAAACCTTCCTTTTGAGCAGTTACAGAATACTCCTGGTCTCTATGCAATGGTCCAACTCTTGTAAATACAAACAAAAAAGATGGTTATATTACTTCTGTGAATCCCAATGGTTTAATAATGTACGTCGCTGGAAGAAACAGAAAAGAAACAGTACTGTTGAACACAACATAAACTGATTAGATTTTCACAGCTCCAAACTATTCCTTTATAAGCAAAATACCACTTAATACGCACAGCTGACCAAGTACAACTATGTTGTTTCAGATTTTATACAAAGTTAAAAATCATACAACACCAGGTTATAGTTCAACTGGTTTATTTGGAAGCACTAGCTTTAATTGGGGAGACTGGACGCCTCCTCGCAGAGCGCTTCAGGAAACAATCAACCCCACTGCCCTGTGGCCCAATATTTCAACCCACCCCCCCCACTCTGCCGAGGACATGGAGGTCCTGGGCCTCCTTCACTGCCGCTCCCTCACCACCCGACGCCTGGAGGAAGAACGCCTCATTTTCCGCCTCTGAACACTTCAGCCCCAGGGCATCAATGTGGACTTCACCAGTTTCCTCATTTCCACTCCCCCCACCTTACCCCAGTTCCAACCTTCCAGCTCAGTACTGTCCTCATGACCTGTCCTACCTGCCAATCTCCCTTCCCACTTATCCACTCCACCCTCCCCTCTGACCTATCACCTCCACCCCCCTCCCCCCCATTTATCTCTCCACCCTGGAGGCTCTCTGCCTCTCTTCCTGATGAGGGGCTTTTTGCCAAAACGTCAATTTTCTTGCTCCTCGGATATTGCCTGACCTGCTGTGATTTTCCAGCATTACTCTGATCTAAACTCTGGTTTCCAGCATCCACAGTCCTCACTTTTGCCCAAAATAAAAATATTAAGCATTGCTCTATCCGTAGGCTCACACTGCCCCCATGTGTCTCCATCTGGCATTTTCCTTGGCCTCCTTCTGAAAAAGTCTGCTCCAGCAGTTTCCTGTTGAAATCACTGCCCAACTTTTACCCTTTTGTGTCTTTCAATTTCGTAAAATCTACTAAAAATCCATAAATCTTTATCAGATTGAAACATTTACCTGCCAGTGTACATGAGTCCAAATGTAAAGAAAACAACTTTGAGCTTCAGTGTCCACAATGTAAGCTACATGATGATCAATTTCTTGGGCGCAAGGAATCAGATCCAAAGATACACACAACTCAATTTTCTTCACAATCTCAAATTCACAAAATGAGATGCAGCCAAATGATCTTCAAAGCTATTGCACAGATTACTAAACCTCTTTTCACGTACCTGTATGACCCCTCTTCATTAGTGAATACAGTGATCAGTGGTGTTGAGGTTTTCTCAGTGATAATAATCTCAACACCCTCTAAGGCCGGGTATATTTGTCCTTCTAGAAATAGTCCAACTTTCCCTTGAATCTCTATTAGTTTTCCTGGACAACTATCTGTAGCAAAACACAAAGATAAAACAGAAAACTTCAGATGCTGGAGATCTGAAATGCACTGCCTGAAGAACCCTTTAAATGGGTTAACATGGATTGTGGAATCACTCTGTTGTGCAAAGGCTAATTCAAAGCACCTCAGCAAACAGCAAATTAAAATATTTACCAAGTTTGCTCAAAAAAATCTTTCACATTGATAGTTGGAAGCACAGTGCAATTTTTGTTGCAAGAGTGAAGAATCCAATTAGTTTTCTCATCTGGCTAATGAAATACTCTGCACATCGAATCAAAAGTTACAAGGTATTTTTAGAAAAGTCGATAGCATTCAGGTCACCATAATATTAAAGGAGCTTCATTTAAAATTCTGTGAATTAATCATGTCAAAATCAAGTACTACACACAGATTGAAATTATATGAAACAGTAAACACAATTAGTCAGGTCAAAATGATTACATTAACAACATTAACTGAACATACCCAGAATCTATGAAATATCTTTCTAGGCTTCATCCTGGAACATTTCTACTTAATTGCTCCAATATATATGCAGTGTACAACTCTCAATGCGATGATGATTACAATGGCTGATGATTAATACATGAATTAGTTCTGTGCTAGTAATAAAACTGAATTTGTGACTGCCTAAATCAGATGGAAGAAATTGTCACAGACACAACCTCCACAAACAAGGCTCCTCATCAAAAATGTTTGCAGACTCATTATCAAATGCAAATCTGATAAGTAAAACTATCACCTTCATAGTCAAGCCTAATGTTTACCCTTTCTTCACAAATGCAACCAACATTGTCTAGTTTAGACCAGTCCTCTTATCTTCCCAATAATAGAATACCATGCTCATGGAGCACCAATGCTTCAACATATCACAAAATCGTTTCAGTGCAGGAGTCAGCCATTCGGTCCATCATGTCGTCACTAGTTTATCAAATGAGTTTTCACTTCATGCCCACTCTCTTGCCTCCTTCCTGTAATCCTGTTCAGTGTTCCCTGTTAAGTAACAATCTAATTTCCTTGCAAAGACTCAAGTGAACTTGCCAAAACCACACACACAGGCATTTCAGGTCCTAACCACAAACTGCATGAAAATGTTTCTCCTCATATTGCTTTTCCTCCTTTCACTAATTACTTTAAATCATTGTCCTCTTGTTTCATGTTTCTTCATTTCATATGTGGGAACATTCTCTCCCCATTTTCTCTGGCCAGACCTCTCATGATCTTGAATATTTCAACCCGATCTTCTTTCAGCCTTATGTTCTCCAAGGAAACAGTTCCAGTTCTCCGATTTATCTTCATAGTGGAAATTCCTCACCCTGGAACATCCTCTCCAGTGCCTTCACACCCATGCTGGATTGCGTCCAGCACCAGAGATGGACCCGATATTCCAAGCTGAGGCTGAACTAACATCTTATAAAAGTTCAGCATCATATCTTTGCCCCTTCCTACTCCACCAAGCTCGATTAAGCAAGCCTGGAAAACTTCATGTTGTTAACCACTCTCACAACCTGTCCTGCCATCTTTAATGACTTACGCACATATACACCTAGCTCTCTCTGCTCCTGCCCCCTCCTCAGAGGTGCAACTTCTGTTTTATATTGCATTTCCATGTTCTTCCTTCCAGAAAGTATCACCTCACACTTCTCACGACTGAACTTCATCTGCCACCTGTCCGCCCACTCCACCTGCTTGCCTTCTCCTATGTCCTCTTCAAGCTCCACTATCTACCTGTCGGGGAATTTTGCCCAGTTAATCAGAGATCACAGACACACAGATCAGACTGAGAACTGACAAGGACTTATTTAACAAACAGCGATATCGTGGAAGAGACTTGACCCAACTGAAACAGTCACTGATGGGCTGTTCAGAAGGAACCACAGCTTCTTCCCCGAACAGAGAATACCGTGGAGTTTTACACCCTTACAACAATGAAGTGAGAGTTATGAGACAATGGTGCGAGTTGTAAACAAAGAGAAATAAAGTTCGTTCATTGAAAAGATTCAAGTGTCTGACAATGAGTTAATTGACTCAGGAGATTCCGATCCTTGGCTGGGGCAGGTGTTAGTGGACTTCATGTGGTATCAACGTGTTCGTATTTTTAGATTAGATTAGATTACTTACAGTGTGGAAATAGGCCCTACGGCCCAACAAGTCCACACCGACCCTCCGAACAGCAACCCACCCAGACCCATTCCTCTACATTTACCCCTTCACCTAACACTACGGGCAATTTAGCATGGCCAATTCACCCTAACCTGCACATTTTCTTGGACTGTGGGAGGAAACCAGAGCACCACGGGAAGAATGTGCAAACTCCACACAGACAGTTGCCTGAGGCGGGAAATGAACCCAGGTCTCTGGCGCTGTGAGGTAGCAGTGCTAACCACTGTACATCCACAATTGTTGAGGGGGGTAAGTGAAGTACCTTTGGTGCCTCCTTGTCTGGGTACCCTTGTGAAGGCTTGACTCATAATGGCAGCAGCTGTACCCTCGGGACATCAGAGGTGGCTGGGCTATTGTGGAGCACGAGGCTCATTATCAGTTAATCTGAAGAAGTATATTCTCTTGGTCTGGGGCCTGATGAGTCATGTCCTGAGGTATGTGGGATGTCTGGGGCAGCTGGTTTAGCCAATTTGAGGCATTGTGGGTAGGATCAGTGGCTAAGTGCAGACATTTTGTGAAGTCTATTTTGTGGCATGGGAGGCCAGGACGTGTATTTTCTCCCACACTATCACAATCATACTCACAGTTTACAATGTTTCAAAGTTCTTTTATCAATCTCAAAGTTTGGAATTATGCCTTGCATACCAAAGTCTGGACCATTAACATTCATCAGCGTCCCAACACTGATCCCTGGGGAAGATCCATTACAAATCTGCACCCCGAGCCTGAAAAAACAGCCATTAACCATTACACTCGGTTTCCCATCGCTCAGCCAACTTTGCATCCTTCTTGTTGCTATTCCTTTTACCTCATGAACTGTAATTTCTCACAAGTCTGTTGTGTGGCAGTGTATCAAATGCCTTTGGAAGTCCATGTACACGACATGAACAACATTGATTTCAACAACCCTTTTTGGTACCTTACAGAGATGTACAGCATGGAAACAGACCCTTCGGTCCAACCCGTCCATGCCAACCAGATATCCCAACCCAATCTAGTCCCACCTGCCAGTGCCTGGCCCATATCTCTCCAAACCCTTCCTATTCATTTACCCACCCAAATGCCTCTTAAATGTTGCAATTGTACCAGCCTCCACCACATCCGCTGGCAGCTCATTCCATACATGTACCATCCTGTGTGTGAAAAAGTTGCCCCTTAGGTCTCTTTTATATCTTTCCCCTCTCACCTTAAACCTAAGCCTTCTAGGCACCTTCCGTCACCTCACCTGTGACTATTGATGATACAAATATCTCAGCAAGAGGCCCAGCAATCACTTCTCTAGCTTCCCACAGAGTTCTCAGGTGTACCTGATCAGGCCCTGGGGATTTATCCACCGTTAACCGTTTCAAAACATCCAGCACTTCCTCCTCTGTAATATGGACATTTTGCAAGATGTCACCATCTATTTCCCTACAGTCTATATCTTCCATATCCTTTTCCACAGTAAATACTGATGCAAACTATTCATTTAGTATCTCCCCCATTTTCTGTGGCTCCACACAAAGGCAGCCTTGCTGATCTTTGAGGGGCTCTATTGTCTCCCTAGTTACCCCCTTGGATTCTCCTTAATTCTCTTTGCCAAAGCTATCCCATGTTCCCTTTTTGCCCTCCTGATTTCCCTCTTAAGTATAGTCCTACTTTCTTTATACTCTTCTAAGGATTCACTCGATCTATCCTGTCTTTATCTGACATATGCTTCCTTCTTTTTCTTAACCAAACCCTCAATTTCTTTAGTCATCCAGCATTCCCTATACCTACCAGCCTTCCCTTTCACCCTGACAGGAATATACTTTCTCTGGATTCTTGTTATCTCATTTCTGAAGGCTTCCCATTTTCCAGTTGTTCCTTTACCTGAGAATATCTGCCTCCAATCAGCTTCCAGCAAGTTGGTTCAAATGGGCAGCACGGTAGCTCAGTGGTTAGCACTGCTGCCTCACAGTGCCAGGGCCCAGGTTCTATTCCCACCTTGGGTGATTGTCTGTGTGAAGTTTGCATATTGTCCCCGTGTCTGCGTGAGTTTCTCCCCGGGTGCTCCGGTTCACTCCCACAAACCAAAGATGTGCAGGTTAGGTGAATTGGCCATGCTAAATTGCCCATAGTGTTAGGTGCGTTAGTCAGGGTGAATGTAGGGTAGGGGAATGGGTCTGGGTGGGTTACTCTTCGGAGGGTTGGCGTGGACTTGCTGGGCCAAAGGGCCTGTTTCTAAACTGTAGGGAATCCAAAAACCTTTAAGAAATTCATGCTGACTCTCTTCAAATAGCCTGAATTTGTCCATGTGACTATTAATTTTATCATATATTAATATTTCCAGAGGTTTCCATACCACTGATGTTAAACTGACTGGTTTACAGTGGCTTAACATATTCTTGCAGCGTTTTTTGAACAAGGGCATAACATTTGCAGTTCTCCAGCCCTCTGGCATCAACTGAGAGTTTAAGCAAAACTGAAACATAAGGGCCTGAGCCTCTGCAATTGTCCTCATTGCACCCAAGGATACTGAGGTAAGTATCTTATGAGTTTGTGCTTTCTCAACTTTAATACAGCCAGGCAATCCAATCAAATTTAAACCCTTCTAATGACCAAACTTCTCCTTTCACCATGGCCTGGGTACATTCTTTTTCAAATACTTAAAAATGCAAGACAAGTACAAGACAAGGACTGGAATTTAGATGAATACAAATCTTAACTTTCCAATTAGTTACTTCTCATCCTTTCGTCAACTAAAGGAAGTCACTGCCTTGAGTCAGGCTCCTTCTGGTTCCACCAGCACTTAACCTTTTCCCTTACTAGAACTTCAGTCATCTTGAATTTTGCCTCAAATATTACATAGGCCATTTTTAAAAATAGCATTATAGGTGAAGAAACCTTTTCTAAAAGGTACATAAGATTAACTAGATCAGTGTGTCAAAACTAATGCATGAGTCAATTCTGGTCCATACATCTTGGCAATTCACCTTGCACATTCAAAACATCTAAATTAGCTACTGAACTGGACTTGCCATATAAATACTGTGGCTAAAGGAGTAGGTCAGAGGTTGGGAATACTGCAGCAAATAACTCACCCAAGCCTGTCCACCATCTACAAGGCACGAGTCAAGAGTGTGATGGAATAATCTCCATTTGCCTGGAAGGGTGCAGCTCCAACAACAAAAGCTTGACGCCATTCAGGACAAAGCAGCCTGATTTGGAAATATGCCACTGTTTCTGCCTGGTCAAAACCCTGGATATCCTCCCCTCTCTAACAGCAGCATGAGTGGTCAGAGACTGGAAACTGGCTATCATATTCATGTTAACACAGGAACCTAAGAATTTGCATGCTTTTTTATAATTAACATAAGCATTCAAAATTCAGTCAATTAAATGAGTGTAAAACAGTCAAAACTTCACAATTAGATTACATTAGATTACCTACAGTGTGGAAACAGGCCCTTCGGCCCAACTAGTCCACACCGACCCTCCGAAGATCAACCCCCCCAGACCCATTTTCCTCTGACTAATGCATCTAACACTATGGGCAATTTAGCATGGCCAATTTACCTGACCTGCACACCTTTGGACTGTGGGAGGAAACCGGAGCACCCGATCCAGAGGAAACCCACGCAGACACGGGGAGAATGTGCAAACACCACACAGACAGTCGCCCAAGACTGGAATTGAACCTGGGTCCCTGGTGCTGTGAGGCAGCAGTGCTAACCACTGAGCCACCGTGCCGCAATCTTTTAATCTGTAATATTAAGTCTTCAAATTATGTAAAAGGTTACCTCCAGTAATGACAGCCTCCACTGATGGAGGGTAGAAGAGAAGTTCCTTTGATGAGGGTGTGACTGTAATCTTTTCTCCAGCTCTATCAGAGAAAACAAGAGAGGTTTACAATCAGTAGTGATATCAATACTGCCACCCATTGACCATGAAAACGTAGTGAGACTCTGTCCTGTAAAACTGAACAACCATATAGACAAAAAGAGAGAGAAATTAATTTTAGAAAATACAAACACTGCAGTGGAAGAAAAACATGCATCAGATTTTTAAACATAAAAGCTAAACATGATCAAATTATAAATCTAACTTCCAAATGTGGTTTAATGCATTTCAAACCAGACAGTTCAGCAGGATTAATGTACAACAATAGGGGAATAGCCCAAAAACAAACTGCTGATACCCCATGACACAGAAATGAGTGGAGAACAAATGTTGAGATAGATCCAGAAATGTAACTCCCATTCACAGTTTATCTTTGTAACATTATGATAACATGGTCTGTAAAATCTTAACACAGAGATTAATCAGAATGGCAGTCTCCTTTTTAACTGCATAGATTTTATCAAATATTATAACAACTGACAACCTGCAAATTTGTTGCACAAGACGATCACAAAAGCACACAGCAGGATTAGGAGTCAAGAAGGTGACAAGAAAATTGACCATGAAATTTGGTGAATGTGTGACAGAACTTTTCAAGGCTGCTGCAGCAGCAAGTGAGCCTTTGGTCACAAGGCATTTATAGACCTGTTGACGTTATGAACATTCTTGTTTTGAAAGTAATCCGGAAGGAAAAGAAAATGGTCAATTTTCCAATTCTGAAGGAACTCCAAAAATACCTCTTCCTTCTCAGAGCCAAGAGTGTTCCTTATGAGTACATTCCCAGAGCGGAGACTAATGAATGGGATACAATTAAAGAATTTGGTTATAACCTAATCAGGTATTTAACTTCATAAAGTAACAGAATTATGTTCATAAATCACAGCCCAATCCAAGTTAATTTCAGTGAAAATTAAAACATTAATATTGACCATAGTACAAAGGAACAGGAGGAGGCCATTCAGCCCCTCGAGCCTGTTCCATCATTCAAGGAGATCATGGCTGATCTGATGTTTAATCCCATGAACCTGCCTTTGGCAGTTCCATATCCCTCAATACCTTTGCTAAACAAAAATTTATCTAAGTCAGATTTAAAATTACAAACTGATCCAGCATCCACTGCCATTTGTGGAAGAGACTCCAAACATCTACTATCATTCAGCTTGTAAATGCCATAAAATTAATTATTGGGTCTCTGTATATAACTTTCCTAAAAGTAAACGTGATCAGTGACTTTCTTCACCAGTTTTACATTTTTGTGAATTATCTAAGAATACTGAACTCAATCTCTTTCTTAGCACTTTAAATAGCTGTTAGACATTCTAAGTTACCTTTTAAACTGTCTCCTCTAACTCAAGGTAAAATGGAGTAGTGGAGACAGACTTGTGACTGACTAGTTCTGTCGAACGACTGGCCCATGGGGGCAAGACCCATTGAAAAGCTTTCACGTGTGGACACACAGGGCAAAGCATTAAGCATTGTTACAGACACTCGGGCCCTCATAATCAGTCAGATTGGTGCTGCTATGCCAGGCAGAAGAAAGGGCTGCTGGGTTGACTAACGGAACCCATGTTTAAGGAAACATAGATTGTCGAAAAATTACAGACCATGGAATCATCAAACAGAACCTAACAATGAGGAGCCCATTTTGAATATGCTTAAAGGATTGAGTGAAGGGGACTTGGTTTAAAAGTACACTGGAGGGGGATCCAAGATGGCGGCGACCCAGTAAGTCTGAGTCTATAGTGCTCCTCCCAAGACTTGGGCACAGTGGGTCACCTACCCCCTACCAAGCTCACCAAATCATTTTTAAATCATTTATAATAGTTTAGTAACTCAATTAGTAGTGTAATATTACATTTAAACAACTTAATCCTAAGTTAAAATGACTAAAGGGAAGGGAGCCCGCAGCTCTCAGCAAGCAGGAACCCCTCCCCCACACTCTCCAGCTGCAGCAGAGGTGTCCACAGCTGCCCCGGGGGACTTACCAACGGTGGCGGGTCTTGCGGAGGTGCTTTCCGGGCTTGACTCGAGGATCGGTGCTTTTGTCGTCGGGTCCGGAGGCCGTTGGGGGTCGCTCTCGGCCGCGCTGCGGGGGCGCAGCCGTGGGATTGAGGGGGTTCGGCGCCGGGTCGGAGGGGCGGGGCTGGGGGCCGCGGCCTCCGAGGCGGCCGCGGGTCGGGTCCGGGCTCTCGGGCGGCGAGTCCGGACCTTGGAGGATTGTGTTGGCGGCCTCGATGGTCGGGGTCGCCGAGGGGATGTTTGTTTGCTGGGCCTTCCCGGGCGGGGGGGGGGGGGGGGGGGGGGGGGGCCGGCTTGCAGCGTTCCTGGAGCAGTGGCTGCCACGGCTTTTGGGACTGCGGGCTGGATCGGGCCAGGTGGGGGTGGAGTGGGCCTGCCGGGTGGCGGTGCGCTGGCCCGGCGCCCGGTCCTGTTCCGGCTGCGGGGCTGCGGGCGGATGCTCCTGGAGGCCTCTGGGGGTCTCGGGGGGGGACCCCCGGGCTGTGGTCTGCGGGGGATCCGGGATCATGCTGTTTTGGGGCTTTTCCCCGGCTCTGGTTCCGGGGGGGGGGGGGGGGGGCGTTCGACGAGGCGGGGAGGCGTTCGGGGGACTTGGATGTTCGGTGCTCCTTGCGCTGCCCGGCGGTGTTGCGCTTTGGCCATGAAGGATCCGTGGTAGCTTTGGATCACCGGGTGGGGGGCTGGGGAGTTCTTGGACTCTCTTTGATGGACTGTGGGACATAATGGATGTTGGTCTGCCTTTCCCCCCCCGCTTTGGTTTATTTCCCCTCCCCTTTTTTTTTCTTACCTTACTGCTTAATATTATCATGGGGGGTGGGGAGAGGGATTTGATTTTCTCCCCCCCCCCCCCCTTGGAGTTGTTTTCTGTTATTATTTTATGTAAATATGAGGGATGTATGTATATGTGTGTGTATGTATGTATATATGTATATATATATATATGTGTGTGTATGTGTATGTATATATATGTATATATATATATATATAAATAAGCTGGGGGATTTGGTTAATGTTGGTGGGGGGAGGTGGTTACCTTATTCGATTTTACCTCTGTCTTTAGGAGCGGGGTTGTTTTTCCCTTCGTTATTTTGTATTATCATATTTAATTATTATTTGTTGAAGTGGTAATTTTATAGTTATATGTTTATATAGGGTATTAACATTACCAAATATACCCAGGTGTTGGTATGGGTGGGGGTGGGGTGCTCACTGTTAACTCTAGCTTTGTATTATATTTGAATTCTCCTCATTTTATTGAGGAGTGCCTGGGTCAAGGGTGGGGCATTGGTTGGGAGAGGATATGAGGGACTTTTGGAGAGGAAGTGACACCCCCTGGGAACAAGGGGGAAAGTCTCCACTTAGATACGTTTTATATTTTTTTTATTTAGAAATAGTTTTTTACTGTATTGTTGTGGGTGTATTAAAGAGGCTTTATTTTTGTAAATTTTACATGTTCCACGCTCGGGATGTTCTGGATAGGGTTCCCCCTCCCGAGGGGTCTCGGATTGGCCCAGAGGATTATGGTTGATCAGTCGGTTAAGTGGTGCACCTGGAATGTCAAGGGGAGTAATTCGCCACTTAAAAGGAAGAAAATATTATCAAATCTTAAGAAGGAAAGAGTTGATATAGCTCTCCTACAGGAGACACACCTGTCAGATAAAGAACACTTGAAATTACGACAGGGCGGATTTGATCAGGCCTTTTTTTCTTCTTTTAGCTCAAAAAGCAGGGGAGTTGTTATTCTTGTTCGGAAGAATTTCCCTTTCAAAATCCTAAAGCAGATAAAAGACGAATCTGGACGATATATCTTGATTAAAGCCCTCATAAATGGAGAGGAATATGGGATTTTAAATTTGTACTGCCCCCCGGCACACCCCTTTAAATTTATAACGGAAGCCTTTTCAAAATTGATGGCTTTTGATGCCCGTCATATAATTATAGGGGGAGACTTTAATTGTATTATGGATCCGGAAATAGACAGGATTCCCAAGAGTACTGCAGGAGTATCTCCCAGATCTAGACAATTGATGGATCTGAACAAAGAATTAGGATTAGTAGATGTATGGAGATGTCTTCATCCACAGGGTAGAGATTTTTCCTTCTACTCTAATCCACATAAATGTCATACCAGAATTGATATGTTTTTTGCCCCCTCGATTTTTTTAAATTCCATATCATCCTGTAAAATAGGTAATATAGCAATTTCTGACCACGCTGCTGTATATATGGAAACTAAGGCGAGGAACAGTGGGACATCCCCTCGGCATTGGCGTATGGACCCCTTCTTAATGAAAGATAATAAATTTGTAAAGTACCTCTCTCAAGAATTTAAAACTTTTTTAGAAATTAATTCAGGTACAGCTAGCAACCCGTCAATGATGTGGGAGACCATCAAAGCTTACACGCGAGGCTTGATCATCTCCTACTCAGCGACCCAGAAGAAATTAAAGGGAGAACAACAGCGTCTGCTTGAAGCCCGCTTAAAAGCGGCTGAAACAGCATACACTGATAGACCTTCTATTATTAAATTGCAAAGGATTACAGCTCTTAGGACAGCTCTAAACACTACACTTACTCAAACGGCTAAGAGGGAAATATTATTTGCAAAGCAAAGGTTATATGAATATGGCGACAAACCGGGTAGATACTTAGCATTTCTTGCAAAGAAAAAAAAGGCCCCTCAGACTATTATGTCTATCAAGGAAAGTACGGGTATTTTGACTCATGATCATAAAAAGATTAATGCGACCTTTAGAGAATTCTATTTGGAGTTATATAAATCACAGGATTGTGAAGATAGGACGAAGAGGATGCAGTCATTTTTTAAAAATTTGACTTTTCCAGACCTAACTCCGGAACAAGTATCGGTCCTAAATGCTCCTCTTACACCCCAAGAAATAGTTGATGCAATTAGGCACCTTCAAAATGGTAAGGCGCCGGGCCCAGATGGCTTTCAAGCTGAATTCTATAAAGAATTTACAGAAATACTGGTTGGTCCACTTATGGACATGTATAACTATGCATACAGTCAGGGCTGTCTCCCGCCTTCGCTGAAAGAGGCAAATATTTCTCTTATCCTTAAAAAAGGAAAGGACCCAGAAGATTGTACATCATACAGACCAATATCCTTGCTAAATGTAGATTTTAAAATCCTCTCGAAAACGTTAGCACTGAGACTAGAAAGGATACTGCCACATATTATAAAGGAGGATCAGACGGGGTTTATTAAGGGCCGTAGATCATCCAATAATGTTAGAAGGGCTCTGAATATGATTCAAGCTTGTCATCAGGGAAAGATACCAGGAGTAGTGGTTTCATTAGACGCGGAAAAGGCATTTGATAGGGTCGAATGGTCATATTTGTTTTACACATTGGAGAGGTTTGATGTTGGACAGGTGTTTACCAAATGGATCTCAACATTGTATAGTGATCCCAAAGCAGTTGTGGTTACCAATGGATTAGGCTCGGATAGCTTCAGTGTGGGTAGGGGCTGCCGTCAGGGATGTCCCCTCTCGCCATTGTTATTCACGCTAATAATTGAACCACTAGCAGAAGCTATACGAGCTGATCCTAATATAGTGGCCCCAAGGATTGGTACAGGTAAACATAAAATTACCCTTTATGCAGAAGATGTTCTTCTATTCCTCAGTAACCCTTTGATGTCCATACCTCGCTTAATCCAAGTTATTAATACATTTAGTGCATTCTCAGGCTATAAAATTAATTATTCAAAATCGGAGTCTATGCCAATGGGTGGCCTTGCTGTGATACCCCACTTAGCGGACGGTTCCCTTTTTCCCTTTCGCTGGTCCCTGGAGGGTTTCTTATATTTAGGCATTTTTATTACTCCAGTATTTGGTCAGTTGTATAAGGCTAATTTTGTGTATTTATTGGAAAGGATAAGGCAGGACCTCCAGCGATGGGGAGACCTGCCAATTTCCTGGTTGGGTAGAATAGCATTAATCAAAATGAATATCCTGCCCCGTCTCCTATATCCTATGAGAATGCTTCCGGTGATGCTGCCGAGGACGGCTTTATGTAAATTATACGGCTGGCTGAGTTCCTTTATCTGGAATTATAGGCGGCCCCTCATTAAGCTGAAGAAGCTACAGCTTCCACAGACAAGGGGTGGATTGGACTTCCCAGATTTTAGGAAATATCAATTAAGTTCCCTATTAAGTTACATAGCTGATTGGGTCTTGTCTGATCCACAATCAATCTGGTTGGACATCGAGGCTTCTCAAGTAAAATACCCACTTATTAACCTTTTATTCTCAGACAAGAGGAAAATCATTACAGATCACTGTAAAAACCCTATAATACTGAATACAATCAAGGCTTGGAATATAATGCGGCAAAATGAGGGTAATTCACATAAAACATCCCCCTATGCACCGATAGTGGGAGCATGGGGATTCCAACTGGGGTTAACAGATGCCACTTTTAAACTCTGGAGATTCAGGGGTATCTCATGTCTCGGGGATTTATTTAAAGAGGGGGTCCTGATGTCTTTCGGACAGCTGCGTCAGAAATTCGGATTACCCAATGGAGACCTCTTTCGATACTTCCAAATTCGAGATTATATACAGAAGAAGACTACGTTATTAGATAGTCTTTATAAATCCGATAGAGAATGTAGTGTCCTACGACCAGTGGGGGTATCTTCCGTCAGTAATATTTATCATTTACTACATGAAGAAGTATCGGGAGATATGGATAATCTGCTTAAAACATGGGATCAGGATCTGGGACTAGAAATCTCCACAGAAACGTGGAATGATATCTGGGAAAATGCTAGAAGAATTACTATTTGTAACAGAACCCAGGCTATCCAGCTGAAGATACTTCATAGGGCCCATATAGCACCGGTTCGATTGGCAAAATTTAAGGCAGGAGCATCTCCAATGTGTCCTAAATGCAAAATAGAGGTGGGCACTCTTGTACATTGCTTATGGACCTGTCATAAGATCCGTAGATATTGGACTAAAGTAGCAAGTACCCTGACAGAAATTTTAGGAACGGAAATAAAAGTGGACCCCGTATCTCTCCTCTTGGGCTTTTCGAACTTTCCCTCCCTGGACACGTACGGGAAGAGACTATTTTCTATTCTTTCTTTCTGTACAAGGAAAAATATTTTGATGAACTGGGTGGCGGAGGGCCCCCCTGGACTTTCAAATTGGCACAGACTAATTATGGAATGTATTCCCCTTGACTTCCTTACAAATATGGTGCACTGAAAGACCAAATTATTTTATAAAATATGGCAGCCCCTTTTTGAATTACATAAATACAGATATTTCGGCTATCCTAACAAGGGCTTTTATTTAATTGAGATTACAAACCTGGCTGGTCCGCGGCCCCTCGGGGGAGGAATCCCGCACGAATATGGGTTTTATTATATCTGATGCTAACACATCCCGAGCATGTAAGAGACTTAAATATACACCCTGGTTAGTTGTAGGTTAGATTAGTAGATAGTTGAGTTTTGTTTGTTTGTTTTTTTTTTCTTTTCGGTTTTTTTTGTTGTTTTGTTTTTTTTGTCAAATTTTGGCTATTGTATATTTGAACTAATTGTATATCAATGTTTATATCTGAGAGTTTTGTTTATTTTTGTAAACTTGTAAAAATGTTAAATTTCTAATAAAAATATCTATTAAAAAAAAAGTACACTGGAAGATTCACCCAAGTGAAGCAGGGATAATTTATTGATATGTTGGGAAAAGTTGGACTTTCAATTTAGGACATGTCTCTAAGAATGTTAAATAACATTAAACACAACATGGGGTAGTCCATCAAATTTACTGTTTGAAGGGAAAATACCTGTTCCTTATTTATTATATTAACTTGTTATTAAGTAATGTTTAGTCAATGTTGATTTTAGGTTATGTATTACAGCATAAACCTTAAAACATGTCATTTTGTCACATGATACAGAGCAGTGGAGGACTCTGCCTGTACTCGATGAGAGTTTAGAAGGCTGAGGGGGATCTCATTGAAATGTACAGAATATGGGAGGCCTGGATACAGTGGATGTGAAGATGATGTTTCCACTACGAGGTGAGACTAGGACCCAACAGTACACCTTAGTCTGAAGGGATGACCCTTTAGAACTGAGAAGAGGAGGATTTCTTCAGCTAGAGGATGGGGAATCTATGGAACTCATTGCTACGAAGGGCTGTGGATGCCAAGTCATTGAGTGTATATAAGACAGAGATAGGTAGGTTCTTGATTAGTGAGGGCATCAAAGGGGAGAAGGCAGAAGAATGCAACTGAGAAACACATCAGCCACGGGAGAATGGTAGAACAGATCCAATTGGTCAAATGGCCTATTTTACTCCTATATTTTATGGTCTTATGGAAATTCAGATTAGATTAGATTAGATTCCCTACAGTGTGGAAACAGGCCCTTCGGCCCAACTAGTCCACACTGACCCTGCGAAGAGTAACCCACCCAGACCCATTTCTCTCTGGCTAATGCACCTAGCACTATGGGCAATTTAGCATGGCCAATTCACCTGACCTGCATATCTTTGGACTGTGGGAGGAAACCAGAGAACCCGGAGGAAACCCACACAGACGCCGGGAGAATGCGCAAACTCCACACAGACAGTCACCCGAGGCTGGAATCGAACGCGGGACCCTGATGCTGTGAGGCAGCAATGCTAACCACTGAGCCACCGTGCCCCTCTGTTTAAATCTGTTAGCCCACAATAACTTGTTTGCAACCATGGATTATTTAGCATGTTCTAATAGGCATCCATGAACATTACCTTGCCCAGTATGAAAATTCATAAAGAAAAGGCCCTTCAAGCTCCTCCACAATTTCCTGGGCAGGCGGCTCTCCCTCCACTTCCTTTTGACCCTTCTTCTCGCGCTCCAGTCGACGAACCTCTATTTCTGCCAGCTGCTGTTCCTGCCGCTGCTCCTGAATGGATTTCAGAGGGCCTAGTACTAAAGCTGGCTCACTGTCAATAGAAGACCTAGGGAAGAGAAGAAATCGGTACAATGAAATCAACACAAACATTAGCAACTGTTTCAAATCAACACAGGATACTGAGTTGCAGCAGACAATTATTCTGCATTTGCTCAAGATCTTTGCATCTCTAATGGCTGTATAGCTAGTGGCATTTCAATACCCAAAGACTGTCGCACTCAACAGCACTTAAATTTAATTAGGATCAAGCGTGTAGAGCTCTTCAGTCAAGTGAGTAGAGAGTTCCATGCCCTCTTCACCCATTTGACTGAACATTGCTACACACTGATGTAATAGCATCTGGTCTTATCATCAAGATATATTCTGCAATGTTCATATGCACAAGTTACAATTAGCTTGAGTTAAAAGGCCTGTTATCAGAACACATGTTAATTCTGAGATCATGTAGCAGCTTCTTTGACTATCAGGTAGAGGCCAAGCATCTGTGCTCTGAGCTCTAACAGGAGGAATTTCCACTTATCTAACATTAACAGGGATAAATTCGGTGCAAAGGGCAAGAATAGCACAGAATTCTTACAATACATTCAGGAGAACTTTTTGTTTAAATCCACTCTGAGACAGACTGGACAAAAAAGGAGAGTGTGGATTTGTTAAGGGAAGATTGTGTCTGACTAAATCAAGTGATTTTCGTCGGAGTAATCAAAGAGCATTGATAAGGTCAGCACATTTGATACTTCTACTTGGAATTTAGCAAGACTTCTGACAGGGTTCAACATGGCAGACTGACCAGAAAGTTAAAATCTAAAATCTCATGGGAACCAGTGCAAAGTGGCGAGTTGAATCCAAAATTGGCTCAATAGCAAGAAACAAAAGGCAATGACCAACAGGTATTTTTGGGACTGAAAGGCTGTTTCTCATGATAGAGGGGACATGAAGGAATTGCTTCTGTTAGCAGTGAAGTCAATATATTTATAATTCAGACAATGAAGATAAGTCATTAGATTTAAAAGAACTGGTTGAAGGATCTGAGGGAAATTAAGAAATGCTGTTTTCCACCTGAGTGAGGTGATGCTCTGAAACCGATGAAAGGTGGAGAGTTAAACTTCAATAGAATTTTTGGGCATGCACTTGAGGCACTAGGATGCACAGGGCTGTAGAAGGTGAAGAGTTAGAAGGTGAAGAGTTAGAAGGTGAAATGATGCTGGATAATGCTTTGTCAGACAGCACGATATAATAGATGAAATGGCCCCTGCTGTGCTGTAATTCTCTGTTTTTCAGGGATGCTCCTAGTTAGAATTAACTTGCCAACATTTGAACAATGAGGAGCATCACAATTCAAGATGAAGTCAGCCCTCTTCACCCATACTTGCTGCTGTAATGAACCCGACACAATGTTGATCTTAGGGATAGGACTCATCTTAGATCTTTTTAGTAAGGCATGGGTTAACTTAACTATCCCTTTTATCAAAAAGAAAAATTGAACTAATCAATATGTAATGGGAGCAGCCACAAACCCAAATGTAATACTGATCTGCCTGTGCATATCTGAAATGCTAATTTCCAATTCTAATAATGCAACGCAGTCTGTAATCTGTTAAAAATATCCCACATGAAACTAAATGTGAGATTTCCTGCCAAGCCAAAGCTTTGTGCAGAGTACAAGTCCTGGCAGCCCTTCACCTGGTTTAATAGGATATCACAGTTCACATATGAGCAGTGGAAATCATAACATTTTCCATCAGCAATTCTCTCCACAGTGGAAACAGCACAAAGGTTTATCGTTTCCAACAAGGCACAAAGTTGGCTTGATGGGCTTGCACTGGAATGCTATAAAACCATGGGCCTGCAACATTTATAACACTACAGCAAAACCTTCAAAGCTTGCCAAGGTTAGCTCCCCAATATTATACCAAGCACCTTTTGTCATAGCAAACTCTTTTTAATATGATATTTGACTGTTAACTCTTGCATAATAAAGTTAGTCATCACACTGACAACAGATATAATCCTAAACGTATCTTAATCGTTAACACACAACTTGTCTTTCCTCTTTACTGACCCCAATTAACTGGCTTTGTTTTCCTAGCATCTTTTGTTTTTAATTCCCAAAAACATACATTTTTAAAAAAAAGCTTTAGCAATTCATTTCTTAGCAAAACTTTATATTTCTGATATTTCACTGATAAAGCTTGCATAATATATATACAATTCAGACAATGAAAACTGCAGAAGCTGGAGATCTGAAACAATCAGAAACAGATATTGCTGAAGAAACTCGAACAGCATCAGTGGACAGAAAACAGAGTTAGCATTTCAAGTCGAGTGACCTTTCCTTCAGAATGATTCTGAGTGTCACTGGACTCAAAACACCCTTTTTTGCCACTCATTTACAATTCACAACTGGTTCTATTAATTGCTTCTTGATTAATTTGCATTTGCTGCCCACCCCAAGGTCTCCTTGAGATGGTAGATCTCAGCCTTCTTCTTAAACCAACATAGTCCTTGTGATGAAGATGCTGACACAATGCTGTTTAAATTTTGACCCAGCAGCAATGTAAATTCTCTACTCTAACAACAGTGCAAAAATGTCAAAATGCCAAATGTATACTAAAAGGCACATGTCTACTCCTCCGACTTTTCAGCTACTGTACTGACTACACACTTCTCCTCTAAAATTTAATTTATTTAACTATTCAGTGTTTACGTACAGTTTCAGCAGGTTTAGAGATCAAGAGTACACACAAAAATGAGCCAGATATGAAAAAGACAGATGAAACAGGGACCATTACATATTTAGCTGCAACAGAAGGACAAAAATATGGACATCACACTAAAATATCCATTAAATAAAAGTAAAGTATTGCAGATACTGGAATTCTGAAATAAAAGTGGCAAATGCTGGACAATCTCAGGTCTGGCAGCATCAGCAGAGAAGAAACAGAGAATGCTTCAAGTCCAACAGGATTCTTCTTCAGAACTCAAGCTAAAATATCTTATTATTTTTCTCAATATCATTTTTTTAAGGTAAGAGTAATGGCATCACATAGTTTGACTACACTTGTATTTGGGCACTCTTACCTGATAGTAACTGTTACATCCATCAACTTGTCTGTCACTATAGCACCTAATGCACGATGTCGAATTGCTGTTAAGGTTAGAATGGTAGGGGCCGCTCTAACAAACAAACAGAATGACATTCATGAGATCTAATGCAAAAGCTCATTAACATAGTGATTTTGCACAAGAAAGAAAAGGGCTTAAATGCTTACGTATCATAGATGTAATGCTCATGTTCAAACTGATGGCAGGAACGAGGAGTCACTTTATAGACACCTGATGGAAGAAACAATGTTCTTTTAAATCAGAAATTCTTCCAATTCTCACAGCATTTTCAAACAAACTATTTTGTAGCAGTAGCAATATCAATCTGTATGATATCTAACATGTTATCAAGGCTGATGGTTTATCACTTCTGATTTTACCAGATCTCCAATCTGGAACTCAATGAGTAAACATGCAAGAATCTTAGATAACTTGACAGGGTAGGCATAGAAAAGCTGTATCCCTTCTGGGAGATACAGATTAGGAGATTAAGCTCAGAAGTCGTACTCTCAGAATAAGGGACTGCACATTTAATACAGAGATGGGAAGGAATTTCTTCTCTCAGATGGTAGTGACCTGAGGAATTCTTTACCAAGTGAGTGGCACAGTGGCTCAGTGGTTAATACTGCGGCCTCACAGCACCAAGGACCTGGGTTCGATTCCAGCCTTAGGCGACTACCTGTGTACAGTTTGCACATTCTCCCCGTGTCTGTGTGGGTTTCCTCCAGGTGCTCTGGTTTCCTCTATGCTAAATTGTCCATAGTTTTCAGGGATGTGTTGGTTAGGTGCATTAGTCAGGGATAAATGTAGAGTAATAGGGTAGGGGAATAATTATGAGTGGGTTACTCTTCGGAGGGTTGGTATGAACTTGTTGGGCTGAAAGGCCTGTTTCCACACTGTAGGGATTCTATGGTTCTAGAGCTGTAAATTGTCAGTTGTAAAGCATATACAAGGCTAAGATAACAGATTTTTAATCAGTCAAGGGAATCAAGGATATGTGGAAAAGGCAGGAAAGTGGAGTTGAGAATTATCAGATCTGCCATGATCTCACCGAATGGCAAAGCAGACTCGATGGGCTGAATGGCCAACTTCGGCTCCTACATCTTGTGGTCTGATAGAACACAGTCCAGTACAACACAGCACACCATGTATGCACTGACCACAATGCCATTCTAAACTAATCCCATCAATTGCACACGGTGCATATCCCTCTATTCTCTGCCTGTTCATGTATCCTTCCAAAAGTCTCTTAAATACTGCTATCATATCTGCCTCCACCACCTCCCCTGGCAGCGCATTCCAGGCACCTATCACCCTTTATATAAAAACATTTGCCTTGCACATCTCTTTTAAACTTCCTCCTCTCATCTTAAACCCATGCCCCCTAGTATTTGACATTGTTACCCTCGGAAAAAGACTCCCAACACCCACCCTATCCATGACCCTCACAACTTTATTAACTTGATTCAGGTTGTGCAATAGCCTCCAAAGCTCTAGTGAAACACTAAGTTTGTCCAACCTCTCCTTATGGTGAATACACTCCAATCCAGGCAACATCCTGGTAAACCTCTTCAGTACCCTCTCAAAAGCAGCCACATTCTTCTTATAGTGTAGTGACCAAATTACACACAATATTCCAAACATGGCCTAACTAAAGTTTTATAAAACTGCACCATGACTTGCCAACTTTTATACTCAATGCCTGACCGATGAAGGTGAGCATGCCATATGCCTTGTGGCTGATTTGGAGAGGGTGCAGAAGGGGTTTACCACTTAATCATACCATCCACCATGTCCTTCTCTTGGCGAATACTGATGTGAAGTACTCATTAAGGACCTCACTCACTTCCGCTGACTCTGCATAAATTCCCTCCTTTGTTCTTGAGTGGACCTACCCTTTCCCTAGCTATCCTTTTGCTCCTAACACTCACATAAAATACCATGGGATTCCCCTTAATCCTACTTGCCAAAGGCATTTCATGGCCTCCTATAAGCCTCCTAATTTCCTGTTTAAGTTCTTTCCTCCTTCCTTTATATTTCTCAAGGATCTTGCCTGATTTTGGTTTCCTAAACCTCACTCACGCTTCGATTTTCTTTTTGACTATATTTCCAGTATGTCTTGGCATCAGGGTTCCTAAATCTCACCATCCTTTTCTTACATCCTCACAGGAATACACTGGTCCTGAACTCTAATCAACTGTTCTTTAAAAGATTCACACATAGCATACATAGAACGAGCCTCAGACAGCTGTCTCCAAAATATTTTCACCAGTTCATGCCTAATACTGTTACAATTAGCCTTCCCCCAATTTAGCACTTTCACCCAAGGACCAATCTTACCCATAACTGTCTTAAAACTTGTGGAATTACGATCACTGTTTCCAAAATGCTCCCCCAATGAAACTTTGATCCCTTGTCAGACTCATTCCTCAATACAAGGTCTAGTATGGTACCTTCCCTTGTTATCTACATATTGCTTCAAGAAACCCTCCTGGATGCACCTAACAAATTCTGCCCCATCTAAGGTTCTAGCACTAAGGAAGTCCCAGTTAATATTGGGGAAGTTAAAACCACCCACTACAAAAACCCCGCTATTTTTTCATCTTTCCATGAAAAGGTGATAAACATTTTAGCTAGCATTTGGGAGTGTTGGCAAGTTTTGACCGGGGAGCTGAATATTTCTATTCCAGGAAGGGACGAAATTCTGGCATTTGGCAAAATTAGGAAGACAGCAAACAGGTATGGATGAGAGCTTCTTGAAAAACTGGTGAATAAATTGGGGTCTGTTGGCTCATTATAAAACAAATTTGCATATCTAATAACCTGTAATGCATACATTTCTTAAGGAAATAGAAATTCCACATTTTTCAGCTTTTCTACAAGTGTGAACGAGAGGAGAACAGCATCAAACAAAAAGTACAGAAACGTAATCACGTTCCTCTAGTTTGCTCTTGCAAATAGTGTCTCTCTCAGGAATTAAACTAAGCATGTCACATGTTTTTGTTTTGGAAAGTTTGGATCAAAGTTTCCAAACTTCAGTGCAGTTGAGAGTACTGCAATGTTGGACATTGCAGCCTAAAGTCAGCCCTAACGGGTGGCCATAAAATATACCCACAACCTTATTCAAAGAGAGCAGGGACCTCTCCCACTGCAGCGCTGAGATTATCCCTCAAACAGCACAACCAGTCTCGTTACAGGTTATGTAATTTTCCTGTGCGCAAACTGTAAATACATTACAGGTGAAATCATTTTTAAAATTACTTACCGGTAGCGGACAGCGGTGTTTTCCCTGACGAGGACCAGAGGGACAGCCAGGAAGGAAAGCAGCGACCATATATATCAGCAAGGCGGCTAAACCCGAGACTCTACAACTGTAGCGTCTCCCACCTGCCCTCCTCCTCTAACCTAGTTAATAAGGTAAGGTTCATTCTAAACTTCCTCTATTGAATATAAGTTTGTTATCAATTTTATAGCAACTTGAACTAAGCTTTCTACTTTAGTACTGAGTGGGTGTTCAGATAAGTCGGGTATGGATGCTAGGGCAGTTGCTTGCTCCTCCTGCAGAATGTGGCAGGTGGGAGACATGTCACATGTCTCCGCTGGCTACGTCTGCGGGAAGTGCACCCAACTCCAGCTCCTTGAAAACCGTGTTAGGGAATTGGAACTGGAGCTGGATGAACTGCGGATCATTCGGGAGGCTGAGGGGGTAATTGAGAGGAGTTACCAGGAGTTGGTCACTCCTAAGGCTCAGGACAAGGATAGATGGGTTACAGTTAGGGGGAGGAAAGGGGAGTCAGTCAGCACAGAGATCCCCTGTGGACATTCCCCTCAGCAATAAGTGTACCGTTTTGGATACTGCTGGGGGGGGGAATGACCTACCAGAGGAAAGCCATAGCAGTCAGTTCTCTGGAACTGAGCCTGACACTGTGGCAAAGAAGGAAAGGGGGCAGAATAGAAAAGTACTCATGGTAGGGGACTCGACAGGAGATTTTGTGGTCAGGATCGGGATTCCCGGAAGGTATGTTGCCTCCCTGGTGCCAGGGTCCGGGACGTCTCTGATCGGGTGTATAAGGTTCTAAAAGAGGAGGGCGAACAGCCAGAAATCGTGTTACATATTGGCAATAATGATATAACCAGGAAAAGGATCGAGGATATAAAAAGTGATTTCAGGGAGTTAGGATGGAAGCTGCAGAGCAGGACGAACAGAGTAGTGTTCTCGAGTTTACTACCGGTGCCACGAGATAGCGAGGCGAGGAACAGGGAGCAGGCGCAGCTTAACACGTGGCTGCGCAGCTGGTGTAGGAGGGAGGGCTTCAGATATGTAGATAATTGGGATGCCTTCTGGGGAAGGTGGGACCTGTACAAGAAGGATGGGTTGCATCTGAACTGGAAGGGGACCAATGTCGTGGGTGGAAGGTGTGCTCGAGTAGTTAGAGAGGGTTTAAACTAATATGGCAGAGGGGTGGGAACCTGAGCTCTATACCGGAGGTGAGAGTTGATGCAGATGAGGCAATAGCAAGAGGTAGACCAGCTAGTGGGAAGGATTTTCCTGGGAAGGAACCAAGGGATCAGTTAAAGTGTGTTTGCTTTAACGCAAGGAGTGTCAGGAATAAAAGTGACGAACTTAGAGCATGGATCAGTACCTGGTGCTATGATGTTGTGGCCATAACAGAGACGTGGGTTTCTCAGGGGCAGGAATGGTTGCTGGATGTTCCAGGGTTTAGAGCATTTAAAAAGAAGAGGGAGGGTGGAAAAAGAGGAGAGGGTGTGGCACTACTAATCAGAGAGGGTATCACAGCTACAGAAGCTTCCATTGTCGAGGAAGATCTGCCTACCGAGTCAGTATGGGGGAAATTAAGAACAGCAAGGGAGCAGTCACCTCGTTAGGAGTTTGCTACAGGCCCCCCAATAGCAGCAGGGAGATGGAAGAAAGCATAGGTCGGCAGATTTTGGAAAAGTGTGGACGTAGGGTTGTTGTAATAGGTGACTTTAACTTTCCCAATATTGATTGGAACCTCCTTCGAGCAGAAGATTTGAATGGAGCTGTTTTTGTAAGGTGTGTTCAGGAGGGTTTCCTAACTCAGTACATTGACAGGCCGCGAGGGGAGAGGCCGTTCTAGACTTGGTGCTCGGAACGAGCCGGGGCAGGTATCAGATCTTGTGGTGGGAGAGCATTTTGGTGATAGTGACCACAACTGCCTCACATTCTACATAGCTATGGAGAAGGAAAGGATTAGGCAAAATGGGAGGATATTTAATTGGGGAAGAGGAAACTATAATGCGATTAGACATGAGTTAGGAAGCATGGATTGGGAGCAATTGTTCCATGGTAAAGGCACTATAGACATGTAGAGACTGTTTAAGGAACAGTTGTTGCGAGTGATGAATAAATATGTCCCTCTGAGACAGGAAAGAAGGGGTAAGATAAAGGAACTTTGGATGACGAGAGCGGTGGAGCTTCTCGTCAAAAGGAAAAAGGTAGCTTACATAAGGTGGAGGAAGCTAGGGTCAAGCTCAGCTCTAGAGGATTACAGGCAGGCGAAGAAGGAGCTCAAAAATCGTCTGAGGAGAGCCAGGAGGGGGCACGAGAAAGGCTTGGCAGAACGGATTAGGGAGAACACAAAGGCATTTTACACTTATGTGAGGGATAAGAGAATGGACAAAGAAAGATTAGGGCCGATCAGGGATAGCAAAGGGAACTTGTATGTGGAGACTGGGGAAGCCCTAAATGAGTTTTTTGCTTCTGTCTTTACGAAAGAAACGAACTTTGTAGTGAATGAAATCTTTGAAGAGCAGGTGTGCATGCTGGAATGGATAGAGATAGAGGAAGCTGATTTGCTGAAAATTTTGTCAAACATTAAGATTGACAAGTCGCCAGGCCCGGACCAGATTTGTCCTCGGCTGCTTTGGGAAACGAGAAATGCAATTGCTTCGCCACTTGCGAAGATCTTTGCATCCTCGCTCTCCACTGGAGTCGTACCTGAGGACTGGAGAGAGGCAAATGTAATTCCTCTCTTCAAGAAAGGAAATAGGGAAATCCCCGGCAATTACAGACCAGCAAGTCTCACGTCTGTCGGCTGCGAGGTGTTAGAAAGGATTCTGAGGAATAGGATTTATGACCATCTGGAAGAGCATGGCTTGATTAAATGCAGTCAACATGGCTTTGTGAGGGGCAGGTTACGCCTCACAAACCTTATCGAGTTCTTTGAGGATGTGACTAGAAAAGTTGATGAGGGTCGAGCTGTGGAAGTGAAGTATATGGACTTCAGCAAGGCATTTGATAAAGCTCCCCATGGTAGGCTCATTCAGAAGGTCAGGAGGAATGGGATACAGGGGAACATAGCTGTCTGGATACAGAATTGGCTGGCCAACAGAAGACAGCGAGTGTTAGTAGAAGGAAAATATTCTGCCTGGAAGTCAGTGGTGAGTGGTGTTCCACAGGGCTCTGTCCTTGGGCCTCTACTATTTGTGATTTCTATTAATGACTTGGATGAGGGGATTGAAGGATGGGTCAGCAAGTTTTCAGACGACACAAAGATTGGAGGTGTCGTTGACAGTATAGAGGACTGTTGTAGGCTGCAGCGGGACGTTGACAGGATGCAGAGATGGGCTGAGAGGTGGCAGATGGAGTTCAACCTGGATAAATGCGAGATGATGCATTTTGGAAGGTCGAATTTGAAAGCTGAGTACAGGATTAAGGATAGGATTCTTGGCAGTGTGGAGGAACAGAGAGATCTTGGTGTGCAGGTACATAGATCCCTTAAAATGGCCACCCAAGTGGACAGGGTTGTTAAGAAAGCATATGGTGGTTTTGGCTTTCATTAACAGGGGGGATTGAGTTTAAGAGTCGTGAGATCTGGTTGCAGTTCTATAAAACTTTGGTTAGACCGCACTTGGAATACTGTGTCCAGTTCTGGTCGCCCTATTATAGGAAAGATGTGGATGCTTTGGAGAGGGTTCAGAGGAGGTTTACCAGGATTCTGCCTGGACTGGAGGGCTTATCTTATGAAGAGAGGTTGACTGAGCTCGGACTTTTTTCATTGGAGAAAAGGAGGAGGAGAGGGGGCCTAATTGAGGTATACAAGACAATGACAGGCATAGATAGAGTCAATAGCCAGAGACTATTTCCCAGGGCAGAAATGGCTAACACGAGGGGTCATAGTTTTAAGCTGGTTGGAGGAAAGTATAGAGGGGATGTCAGAGGCAGGTTCTTTACACAGAGAGTTGTGAGAGCATGGAATGCGTTGCCAGCAGCAGTTGTGGAAGCAAGGTCATTTAAGAGACTGCTGGAAATGCATATGATCACAGAAATTTGAGGGTGCATACATGAGGATCAACGGGGGCACAACATTGTGGGCTGAAGGGCTTGGTCTGTGCTGTACTGTTCTGTAACTTCCTTCAGCTGATTGAGTGACAGTGTGAAAACAATAAACTCCAAAGCCTCTGGTTTGGACCAGTTGTGGCTCACAAATAGAAACACTAATAAAAGGCACAAAAACGTACACTTAAATTGAATCATGTCAGTTGAAACAGATAACCTCTTCTGTTATGTTGAAAATCATATTTTTGAGCCTTGCAAAATTGAAAAACAGGGGATAAAAGGCAGGAAAATTTTGATTTTTAGCAAGCACATTGAGTGATTTGATCTGCTTGCCTTCTCCTCTTTAGGAAGGATGCATGCTTGACAATCAGTGGAAAATGTATGCACAGAGCTGAACAAATCTGCAGCATGATCAATAGGCTGCGAATATGAAAAGTGCCTGCTCAGAACAAAGTATATGCAAAAAAAATGGGAAGAGGAGAAAGGTTCATAGCCCATTATTCAAACATAAAAGCATCCGATTTTAATAAGATCAAGCAATTGCTAGCATTTTGCTTTCATAAATGAAGATGAGATTAGGATTATTGAATTAAACAATGCTAAAAATTTCCATATCATGAGCTGAGTCTTGTATAACACTCAGATTTTAACCTGTTTCCAAGAATGACTTTTATAAGTAACTGTACTGGGTAATGTGTACTCGTCTTCTCCAAACACCATGTGTGGTTCCTCACTTATCTGTTCTAACACAAGTAATTTTCCAACAATTGTTTCTTTAGCATTGCTGAAAAAGAAGTTTTGTTGAAGATTTTCATCTTGAATTTATCAGGACAATTGGCAAGAATTCCCAAAAAGGGAAAAAACAGCATTTATGTTGTTTGAGAGGATTAGTTGACGAGTGAATTGAGATTGGCAGAGGTGCTGCCATAGAGAATATAGCAATTAATGATGATTGACAGTTAACTGTCAGGTATTGGTTAGATTTCACACGAGGCAGTTTGATTCTGATTGGTCTGACCAATGCCCTGAGCAATTAACCAATGAGTCACCTACTTTGTTGAGTTAAAATAGACATAATCTGGGCCCATATTCCTTCTTTGCAAAGAGTGAAAGACTGTGTATGTAGCACACCACAAAACTGTCTGTCAATCTTAAACTGATTATTATTATAATTCCTCAGGATGGCTGATCTTATCTGAAATGGCCAGCTCTGGGGATTTCCAGAAAATCATTCTGAGCTCTCTTCTCTACACTTTGCTCTTCAAAAATCTAGGCCACATACATTAGCCTCCATTTTTATCGAACTTTTGGTGTTACGTTCAATTCAGCAATCTAAACCGATTGCTAATTTATTGTGTTTAGATCCCGAGGTTTTTGTGCTGCAAGTTATCGCGATTCACTTCCATAATCACATCTGAACAACTGTGAAGGAACTTAAAATTCTCCAGTTGAACACAGGGAAAACTAAGGTTATTTGCAGCCCAATCAAATGCCTCACTATTCATTTATGACTGGACTATTTTATATTCAATTAACTTTGTGCCTGTAAACCCAGCATCCACTGCCAACATATTTATGCAATACTGTCAATTATCACATTCACCTTACTTCCATTGATGCTGAAACCCTTCACAATTCCTTCATTTCTGCTGGACTCTATTTTATTTCATGCTCTCTTTCCAATATTTACCTCAAACTCCAATCATCCAATATTCTGAGAACTATGTCCTAATATATGTTAAGTGCCATAGCCTCAATTGACACACTCTCTGATCTATTTTTGTTTTAAATAACTATCCAGTGCATTGGCCTCCTGTATTTCCACTTGCTCTGCCCCAAGATTGGTGGTCAGCTTGTATTTGCTTTGGCCACATTATCTAATTAGAATCCCTTACCTTCTACACTACTTCCATCCATCTCGTTAGCTAACCCTTCCTAATGACCCTTCAAAGGTCTCCTTCCTCTGTGAAGTGCCTTGGATTATTTTTCAATATCAAGCACACAATATCAATGGTCATTTTGTTATAACAACCTCAGTGCAAACTTTGGGCAATGCGCAGCATTAAGGAGTTGCGGAGCCAAGAACTAAACAAATAAAGTAAACTTCACTCAGATTTTGTACCTGGTTTAGAAAGGCAAAATCTATTCACGCCTTTTGTGAGGTTGTATACACCGACATTTTCTGGGCAACTTCCATCCTGGTAAAATTCCTGAATAGCGATAGAATGAACAGCATTTTCAAACATATGAGTGATGACAATATGATGTATTACTTCTAATATACTCACGTTGTAGCAAAGGCAAATCAATCTAATACAGTGCCTCAGAAGTGACATTCTCACCTACTTAAATCAGACATACTCTCAATGACTGCCATCAAATGTATACACTACAGGTTTATGAAACACCTTGCATTGCTTTGCTATTCTTTCAAATTAATACATTTTAATGGGATACGAAGGAACATTTCATAAGTAATAAATTATCATAGAGGTATTAAAACATAAACAAAGTCTGCTTTTAATCAGCTTGTCTAAAACAAAACATTTGAGGTTCTATTCGAGAAATTTGTAATTAGACCAAAAACAGTTTATTTGCAAAGGAACTGAAGCAGCTTTGTAAAAACCTTCCTCAAAGGATAATGCAAATGAGTACTTAAAAAAAAGGAATTGAACAGAGACTCATGAGAAAAGAAACAGAATGACTTACAAAATGCTTGAAACTAGATGTGTGTGCGTGTATGCCCTTACAGTGTTTCCTGCTTTATTTTCTAAAATGGTTCACCAAATTAGAGAATATAATCCAGGAAAAAATTAATTTGACACTTTGACAAAAACACACTCAGTTTAAAAAAAGGCCACATGAACTTAATTTTAATATTGCCATAAAAATGTTGATGAGGGTAGAGTAGATAATGCAGTCTGCAGAGACTTCCAAAAAGCTTTTAACAAAGTGCCACATAATTGGATTTTTTTCAAAGTTTGCATTCACGGAATTAAAAGGGATAGTGGTAGATTTGATACAAAGTGACAGGAATCAGACAGTGGTGAAAAGTTGGAAGCAGAACAGAGAAGGCCTGTTCCTGTGCTGGACTGTTTCATGTGCTATGATACTGGGCTGATATCATGTACAGAGAGACTGTCTTATGAGGACAGATTGAGTAGATAAGACTTGTAATCATTGGAATGTAGAAGAACGAGCAGCAACCTCACTGAAACACACACATTCTTGGTGTACCTAACAGGTAGGTGCAGAAAGGACGCTCTATTTTCTGGGAGAATCGTAGAGTCATAGGTCATGGAAATAGACCCTTCAGACCCACTGCCAAATATAATCCCAAACTAAACTAGCCCCACCTGCCTGTCCCTGGCCTATATCCCTCCAGACCTTTCCAATTCATGTATCCAAGTGCATTTTGAACATTATAATTGCACCCACATCCAACACTTCCTCTGGAAGTTCATTCTGAACGCGAACCACCTTCTGTGTAAAAATTTTATCTCATATCTTTTTATCTCACATCTCAAAAATGTGTCCTCTCGTCATACAAACAGAGGACGTAATCTTGGAATAAGGGGTCACACTTTTAAGACAGAGATGGAAAGGAACTTCTTCTCTCAGACGGTAGTGAATCCATAAAAATCTTTACCACAGAGGGCTGGAGCGGCTGGGTCATTAAGTCAAGGTTGAAAAAGACTGATTTTTAATCAGTAAGGGAATGAAGGTTTAAGGAGAAAAGGCAAGAAAGTGAAATTGAGGATTATCAGATCAGACATGATCTTGAATGGCAGAGCAGACTCAAGGGGCTGAATGGCCAATTTCTGCTCTCATGTCTCATGGTTAATTTCTTTTTAAACTGGTCAAGAGTAAATGAAGGGATTCCCCAGGGATCAGCATTAAGACCCTTACTTTTTTAACACAATCAATGACCTAGACATTGCAGTACAGGGTGCTATTTCACAATTTGCAGATTAACACAACATTTGGAATCATTGCGAACTCTGCGCAGGATCGCGGAAGATTTCAAAAGAACACAAATAACCAGGCAGAATGGGTAAACAACTGGCAGATGGAATTCAAGCAAAGAAGTGTGAAGCGATTAATGTTTGATAGGAAAGACAAGAGAGATACAAAATGCAGGATAGCCAAGCTAAGAGGAAAAAGGAAGCATACACAACGTCTAGGCGACTGAAAACAGACGAAGCTTTGGAAGAATGTTGGGAAAGTAGAACCAATCTGAAACAAGGACTAAAGAGGGCTAAAAGGGGTCATGAAATATCTTTAGCCAATAGGGTGAAGGAAAATCCCAAAGCCTTTCACTCGTACATAAAGAGCAAGGGGGTAACTAGAGAAAGGGTTGGGCACTCAAGGACAAAGGAGGAAAGTGATGCGTGGAGTCAGAGAAAATGGGTCAGATTCTTAATGAGTACTATTCACCAAGGAGAGGGGCATGACGGATGTTGAGGTCAGGGATAAATGTTTGGTCACTAGATCAAGTCAGCACAAAGAGGGAGGAAGTGTTAGGTTTTACGCATTATCTGAGCTGACATGGCACCTATTGTTGAAGTTCACTTGAGAATGTAACTTTAAAAAAAAGTTCTGTGATTTATATATGAAAGAACTGAAAGCAACACGGTCATTCTAAAAGAGGAGACATTTAACAAACAATCCAGGTCTTTTTCAATATATAATTCAGTTGCATCACACTGTAAACAGTTGCTATAAATTCTGTGTCATACAATCTTATACTCTGCAACCACTTAACAAATAAGCTTGTTGGACTATAACCTGGTGTTGTGAGATTTTTAACTTGGTATTCTAAAAGGCATTCAGGTGGACAAGTCCCCAGGTCTGGATGGGATCTATCCCAGGTTGCGGAGGGAAGCAAGAGAGGAAATAGCTGGGGCCTTAACAGATATCCTTGCAGCATCCTTGAACATGGGTGAGGTCCGGAGGGCTGGAGAATTGCTAGTGTTGTCCTCTTGTTTAAGAAAGGTAGCAGGGGTAATCCAGATAATTATAGACCAGTGAGCCTGATGTCAGTGTTAGGGAGGCTTTTGGAGAAGATATTGAGGGATAGGATCGATTTACATTTAGAAGAAAATGGACTTATCAGTGATAAGCAACATGGTTTTGTGCAGGGAAGGTCATGTCATACCAACTTAATAGAATTCTTTGAGGAAGTGACAAAGTTGATTGATGAGGGAAGGGCTGTAGATGTCATCTACATAGACTTCAGTAAGGCGTTTGAAAAGGTTCCCCAGGATAGGCTGATGGAGAAAGTGAAGTCACATGGGGTCCAGGGTGTACTGGCAAGATGCATAGAGAACTGGCTGGGCAGCAGGAGACAGAGAATAATAGTTGAAAGGATTTTCTCAAAATGGAGAACTGTGACCAGTGGTGCTCTACAGGGATCCAGTTTGAGAGCACTGTTATTTGTGATATACATAAATGATCTGGAGGGAGGTATAGGTAGTCTGATTAGCATGTTTGCAGATGACACTGAGATTTGTGGAGATAGTGAAGGGGACTGTCAGAGAATGCAGCAGAATATATATAGATTGGAGAGATGGGCAGAGAAATGCAGACAGAGTTCAATCCAGGCAACTGCAAGGTGATGCATTTTGGAAGATCCAATTCAAGAGCGAACTATACAGTAAATGGGAAGGCCCTGGGGAAAGTTGATGTACAGAGAGATCTGGGTGTTCAGGTCGATTGTACCCTGAAGGTCAGTAGAAGGGTCGAGAAGGCATACGGCATACTTTCTTTTATCGGTTGCGGCATTGAGTACAAGAGTGGACAGGTCACGTTACAGTTGCACAAGACTTTGGTTCGGCCACATTTGGAATATTGCATACAGTTCTGGTTGCCACATTACCAAAACGATGTGAATGCATTGGATAGAGTGCAGAGGTGGTTCACAAAGATATTGCCTAGTATGGAGGGTGCCAGGTATGAAGAAAGGTTGAGTACATTAGGATTATTTTCAATAGAAAGGTGGTGTTTGTGGGGAGATCTGATTGATGTCTACAAAATCATGAGCGGTATAGACAGGGTGGATAGCAAGAAGCTTTTCGAAGAGTGGGGGACCCAATTACTAGGGGTCACGAGTTGAAGGTGAGAGGGGAACAGTTTAAGGGAATGTGTGTGGAAAGTTCTTTAACCAGAGGGTGGTGGGTGCCTGAAAAGCATTGCCAGCAGAGGTGGTAGAGGCAGGCACGATAGCGTCAGCAGGCTTGGAGGGCCAAAGGGCCTGTTCCTGTGCTGTAATTTTCTTTGTTCTTTGATACTATTTTAAAATAGGCGCAGGAGTAGAGGTTGTATTTATGGATGAGTCATTGAAGATGGTAATAGAGCACACAGGATCCTGAGCATTATAAAGAGGGCCACAGAGTGCAAAAACAAGGACTTTATCAAGCCTGTACAAGACACTGGTGCAGGTTCAACTGGAAGACTGCCTCCAACTCTGGGCAATAGACTTTCGGGAGAATGGAAGGTATTAGAAAAGGTGCAAAAATGATTCACAAAAAATGGTTTCAGAGATGAGGAACTTCAGCCACATGGACAGATTGGAGAAACTAAGATTAGTAACCTTGGAAAAGAAACGATGAAGAGGAGATCTGATAAAGATGTTCAAAATCTTGAGGTCACTGGGCAAGAGTAGACAGGGAGCAACTGTCCCCATTAGGACTGTGTTGCTTACTCCTATTCCTATTTTGTTTGTACATTTGAAAAATCGAGAACCATGGGATACTGATATAAGGCGACTGTCAAAAAAAGTAATGGCCATATAAGGAAAACCTCTTTTGCAGTGTGTGGAGTTCGAATCTGAAATGCACTGGCTGCAGCTATGGAGGAGGCGGGGTCAATCAGGACTTTCAAAAACTGTGGCTATAGATAAAAAAACAACAGGAAATTTGTAGCAAACAACTGCCGTTGCAGAGGGCTAGCATGGACACAAAGGGTCAAATGCCCTCTTCAGCATAGTAACCATTCTGCAATTCTAAGGCGAGCTTAAAAAGAGAAATAAATACAACTGCTATTTTTTTTTTATTTATAAGCTTTGAGAATCACGCATAAGACTAGCATTTATTGCCCATTCCTAATTGCATTTGAAACCACAACATATAACCAAGAATGTGCACGATCTAAAAGCTGCCACTGGTACTCAGGATGAGTAGGACGCATTTTACAATGACAATAATTAGAAAGATGGAATGCGCATGATTGCTAAAATTAACAGCAGTTTCATTGTGAAGCAGGTATACAGGCTTTTCCCAACAACGACCCTCCATTGCATTATGTTTCTCTTACCAATGTGATTGCATGAGAGAGTGAGCATCGGAGCATGTAACCTGTCTGTCTAAACTCTATCCCAGTCAAATCGTGATCCACAACCTCCAGCTCAAACGATCGGTTTTTCCAGCACCATTCTTCATGGATAATGTTCACTGTAAAAACCGACATTTTCAATCAGATTCGTTTGATTAAATCTGATGCTCATTAACATCCATAAAGAAATAATAGCATCTCAAAAGTATGAAATTATTACCCTTGTATTTGCCAGGCAAAATATTATTAAAAGTGAACGATGCGGAGTCTGCACCTCCAGAGAGCTGCATGCTTTGTTTGTCACTATGACGACTCAAAGGTTGAAGGGTCACAGCAAGATCGCTGCAGGAATCTTAATAAAGAAAATAGTGAGAGGCCAGATCATTAAAAGTATTACAAAAAGTATATAACAAAACCTTTACACCCAATGCTGAACATTTGGTTAATCCATTAAAAAATTTAATTTTTTTCTGTTCATTAACATAGGAGAAACATAAATTCAACACAAACTCAAAAGATACTACAACCTCCAAATCGCGACAACTAATGCTAAAGTATATCAGGACAATCAAGACCTGGATGGCAAGGATATCTGTAGTTTCTGTATCAGCTCATTATCCACCATTCTTGCCCTGTGCACTCAATGGTGTCTCTGTTTAGCACACTAATACAGGGCTTTATGAATACCTGACCGCCCGCTGTAACTGAGAACTATAATAATGTTTTAAACATTTACAAATCCATGAATCACTTGTTTACTCACAGAAATCCTTTAAAGGAAAAGCAAGTGAAACAAAGCTGTACAATTTAAAATAGAAATATGAAATGACAGCAACTCCCATTGCTTGTCTTGCTATTGTACAATTCCATATTGTCGGTCTGCCCTTGTTTAGAATCTAACTATGTGATTAAGTGGTAAAATTAGAGAATGTGTAAATATTTTCTAGTCTTTAAAGCATTACATTTTCTGCCAAAGAGAGGTAGGCAAGGCATAGCTGTCATTTGGAGAGGGTAACAAAGGTAACATTCCGAGCCAAATATGACTCTTCTTTGGATCAGTTTGCCAGCTCTGAAGAGTCATAGAGTCCTACATCACAGAGACAAGCCCTGTGGTCCAAACTGGTCCATGCCAACCGAAACATTCCTTAATGCTAACCCTATTTGTCTGCAATTGGCCCATATCCTTCTAAGCCTTTCCTATCTATGTATTTGTCCAAATGCCTTTCAAATGTTGTTCAAGTACCCGCCTCAATCACTTCCATTACTAGCTCATTCCATTGGTGTATCACCCTCTATGTAAAAAAGATTGCCCCTCAGGTTCCCTTTTATTCTTTCCCCTCGAACCTTAAACTGATGCCCTCTAGTTCTCAATTCCCCAACCCTGGGAAAAAGACTGTGTGCATTCACCCTATCCATACCTCTCATGATCTTATATACTTCTATGAGATCCTCCCTCAGTCTTCTATGCTCTTAAAAAAGAAACCTGAGCTTGTCCAACCTCGCCATATCACTCAGATCATTGAATCCTGGCAACATCTTTGTAAATTTCTTCTGCACTCTTTTCAGTTTAATAACATCCTTCCTGTAGCTAGGTGACCAAAACTGAACACAATACTCCAAGTGCAGCCTGACGGCTTATGCCCGGAAAGTCGATTCTCCTGCTCCTTGGATGCTGCCTGGCCTGCTGCGCTTTTCCAGCAACACATTTTCAGCTCTGATCTCCAGCATCTGCAGTCCTCACTTTCTCCTGACTGATGAAGGCCAGTCTGCAAAAAGCCTTCTTTACCGCACTGTCTACCTGTGGCTCCACTTTCAGAGAACCATGCACCTGAACTCCAAGGTGCCTCTGTTCCACCACACCCTTTAAGGCCCTACCATTCACCATGAAACCCCTACTTTGATTTGACTTTCCAAAATGCAAGACTTCACACTTATCTATATTAAACACCATTTGCCATTTCTCAGCCCACTTCCCCAGCTGATCAAGGTCCTGCTGCAATTTCTGATAACCTTCTTCACTGTCCACAATACTGCCTATTTTAGTGTCATCAGCAAACTGATGAATCATGCCTTGTATATTCTCATCCAAATCATTGATGTAGATAACAACAGCAACATGCTCAGCAGCGACCCCCTGAGGCACTCCACCAGTCATACTGAACCAAAACATCAATTCTGGCTATTTTTTCCACATGCCACCAGGCCTGCTGAGTTTCTCCACCAGTTTGTCTTCATTTTAGATTTACAGCATCCAAAGTATTTTGTTCTGTCAAAAACATCTGTATAGTTAAGAGCTTTGTATCTCTGTCTTCTTAACTTTTAAATTTGGGAATTTGATTTTAATAGTCAGTTAAACAACAGATACAAGAAAAACAAAAAGATAAAACCACCTAAAGTGACAAACGTACTAGTGCTAGTGACTGGATTAAGCCCATGCCCTTTCTTAAAGCGAGTCTCTTTCACCTGCCTTTGTATCTCTGTATGTGATGTGCTGTCAGATTTTGTTTTATATTATTCTCCTGCATATTTTATGATGTTATTGTTAAATGTAAATATAAACACAAGTTGTTGCAGCTTAGTTCTGTTTAGTATTTTCTCGCTAAAGCTGTAAAACCTGGACAAAATTGCCAGTTCAATTTGTTGTTGTTTGCTGGTAATGGAGATGATGTCAATCAATATCAGAACAGTACCCACCAAAGTTATCACAAGTCAATCTCAATAAGTAAACACATACAGCAGCCAATTAGTACCAAGGTAGGTATTTTCTAATCAACCTATTCAGAGATGTTACACACCTCTGAAGCATGTTAGACTTGAACTTGAATCACCTAGCTCAGAGGCAGGGACACTACCGCTACACTCCTTGGTATCAAGGTCAGTGAATCAGGTTCTCCTCACACCCAAGTGTGATTGAACAATTTTCTGAGACAGCAGCATTTATGTTTAAAAAAAACATTATCAGTAATTAACTTAAGAAAACAGCAATTACCATTTTCAAATAATCCACAACTTTTTCAGTTTCATCTGGATGAGAAGAAACCTGTGAGGAAAACCCACTGCCAGTTGCATTTGAATATATACAGCAACAATGATTTGCACTCCTCCTGGAGCCTCTCCAACCACTGATTGTACAGCTGAACGGCATTTCAAATATCTTATCACTTGTAATGCTAAGTTTAAGTAGTTACACCAGCATTTGTGGAGATGTCAGTGTTGGACTGGGGTGGACAAGGTCAGAAGTCACAAAGTCACTTGATGCAGGAGCAACGCTCTGAAAGCTTGTGATTTCAAATAACCCTCTTGGACTATAACCTGCTATAATGTAACTTCTGACCTTACACCAGTGTAGGTCTGAAAGGGGAACTACATGAAAATTTAGAGTCTTCACTTCACTGAAAGGAACACTGACCAAAATATAAAAGGAAAGAGTAGTTTTAATTACAGGTGAAGCTCTGTTCATCAAAACAAATACTGAAATCATAGGAGGCTAATTCAACCAACACTCATACCCAGCAAACACCCACTTACCCAAACAGAGTACTTTCCCAGTCACAGATGCCATAAACTGGGTGAAGGATAGATCCATAATGGGTGCATCTGTAACTGTGACAGGTTGAAACTTCGGTTTCAGTGCAAGTCCTGCTTTTGCTTCAATCTCGCTGACCATCACCTATGTAATTCATAACCAGTTAGACCAATACAAATACTATGTCTAACGGTGGATATGTGCAATTCTTCATCCACCAATAACAGTATTTCTATAATCTCAGTCTTACTGTTTTCCCATTCCTCAAATACTTTGTAACATGCAATATGCAAAGTCAAAGTGAAACATCTAAACTAAGAATGGAAGAAAGTAGAATGAGCAAAAAAATAATCTATTTATTCATTAGATCACAGTTATTTTATAAAGAATCCCCGCTCTTTTGATGGCTTGCGTTAGCCAATATATAAGATTCTAAAGCTTAAATTTCAAACAGATACTGAGTTAGCGCATTGCATTTGAGTGTCAGTCAGGGTGTTATATTTGGCCCTTGCCCCTGAACTTGGGAGGGTACAAGCTGTGACTGTTCCTGCTTCCAACTTTGTCTAATTATCTCTATAGAAAAGTACATTTATGTGAACAGCAGGGGAGGAAAGGACAAAACTCCATTATGATATCTACACATGGAATTTACCAACTACAGAAGCTTCAAAAATACTGACAATGTAGCACTGGAAATATTTTCAACACTAAATGTTTATCACACGTGCATGGATGACTATGCTAACAAAGCAGTTAGAACGTTAGGCATACACTGATTCCACCTAGATGATTATATTAAACAGTGCTGCACTGCTTAATATAATCAATATATAATTGTGGCTTTTTAACATTCTCATATACTCCAATGGACATGATTTTCCTTGTAGAACGGACTGGTTAAGATTCTAACAAGAATAGACCTACAAATGAAAAGAACAACAACATTTTGACAATAAATAAATAGGGTTCCTAAATTTACAAAGCAAAAACAAAACTCCCAAAATCAAGCTGTCCCTTTTCATTGAAATACATAAATAATTTCAGATAATAACTGAATAGGTTAAATAATATATTAATTTCACCTGAATGATATAGGTTCCTGCTTTTGCTTGGAAACAGAACAATCCATGGGAATCCGTTTCTGTTATAACTGGCGAGGCTTTATCCTTATTTTGAGCAACCATTGCTAATTTATATTTGATGATTGGTTTTAATCCTTCAGGGAACCGCTTGACAGCTACTTGCCCACAGACACTAAAGCTGTAGAGCAATGGAGAAACAATACAATGTTTTGTTGCAACCAGTTTTGAGAGAAATACTACAGTGATGGAAAAGCCAGTTCAATATTTATGCATACAATGCATCTTCCAACAGCTCTGTTGTCTCCTACCTTGTAGCTATGATATCTGCCAACTGAGGAGTATTTGGGGCAATCTTCACAGTAACTGGTTCAAAGAAGATGTGCTCCTTCTGTGTATTAATGGTATATGTGCCGGCTGTCATGTTTTCAAGTCTGAATGAGCCGTCAGCTTTTGTGGTTACTGTGCAATAAAGAAGAAAATGGATAAACATGTAAGCAATGCAGGGCCTGGAAGAAACAGTCTTTGTAATTTGATTGTAATTTTCTTCTGGAAATGTCACTGTCAGCTTTATTTCACTGATTATCACACCACAGCAGAAAATCACTCACTTTAAACCTGCTGATACAGAAAATCTAAAGCAGAAATCACCACGCCAGCAAACATGAACAGGCATCAGTTTCAACATGATGTACAGCCACGTCACTGCAGTTGCAGCAAAATACTTGGGATAATTTAATTTGGTGTTTAAGTGTAATCTGAAGCCCAGCTTATTCCCTATCATTTTATGCAACTGAGTAGTGTTGCTTACAAAAACCCTGTGGACAGCACACACATGACATCACTCTTTAACTCACACTTGATGAATCACAGAACAACAGGAACAGACCGACAGCTTCCTGAGAATTAACATCAATAGGGCTACCCCCCAACTAATTAGCAAGCAATGTGCAGACAATTTGCTGACATTATCCATGCAAAAACACCTTCAGAATTAACAATTTCAATTTTTATTCATATTTTATTTTTTTAATACCTCTACAGGTAAAGGGAAATATCACTAAGTTTATCTCATACTAAAATGTCATAAGGGGAGTACCATTTGAAGGTTGAGAGATACAGGATTCTTCCACATTTGTCCTTTGCCCATGTGACTGCAATATTTTACATCTTAAACATATTTCGACCAAAAAAATGAATCATCTCTTGTAGATTCAAACAATATTGGTATTTAAATGTCAAAGCCAGATTGCTGAAGTTCAGAACCATCATCCTCACAAAGGAAAGCAATTGTCTGTGTGTGAATACAGATTACAAACATAACTTTACTGAAGTTCTAACAATATTGGGTGGCATAATGGATTAAAATTACTCTTTATAGAAATTGGGAGACTGAATTTAACCAGCATATAGAACAAAAGGGGAAAATTTTAATCCATTCAGAGCACACATCAATCCCAAGGTCGCAGCCATAAGAGAATTCATTCAGTTTGAGTAGTTTTAACCTGGAACAAATAGGCATGCTCACTCACTGAGAGGCTACATTGTATGATCAAATAGAAATAACAGAGTGATGGAATTAACAATGTTTTCTAACATTCATACTTCAGACACTTATAGAAAATAGAAACATTTAAATTTGATGCCATAACCCATGCTTCCTGAGAAATCTGTTACTGTGCTACCTTTTCAGGATTAATGATTAATTGAAGCATATTCTTGCCCTAGAGGGAGTGTAACAAAAGTACACCAAACAGAACCTGGGAAGGTGGTATTGTCCTTTGAGGAGTGATTAAGGAGATTATATTCTCTAGACTTTAGAAGAATGAGAGGTAATCTGAGATTTACAAAGTTCTTACAAAGATCATCAGAAAAGGTGAAGGAAGTGTTTTTGGGCACGTTTCTACAACCGGGGCACAGTCTCAAAATAAAGGGCAGGTCGCTTCAGACTGGAAGTGGAGAAATTGCTTCACTCAGTGGGTGGGGAATCTTTGGAATTCCCTACTCCAGAGAGCAGTGGAAGCTCCCTCATGGAGTAAACTTGAAACAGAGATCAATACATTTCTTAGTGGAATTAAAAATATTAAGGGATATAGGGATCATGCAGGAAAAATGTCATCGAGGCAGAAGATCAGCCATGATCGAGCTGAATTTTGGAGTGCAGGTTCATAGTTCCATGAATTTGGTATGCTTTCCTTTATTGGTCAGTGCATTGAGAATAGGAGTTGGAAGGCCATGTTGCGGCTGTACAGAACATTGGTTAGGCCACTTTTGGAATACTGCGAGCAATTCTGTTCTCCCTGCTACAGGGATGTCATGTAACTTGAAAAGGTTGGAAAAGGATTTACAAGGATGTTGCCAGGGTGCGAGGGTTTGAACTATAGAGAGAGGCTGAATAGATTGCAGCTATTTTCCCTGGAGCATTGGAGGCTGAGAGGTGACCTTATAGAGGTTTATAAAAACATGAGGGGCTTGGATAGGGTAAATAGATATGGTCCAGAACTAGAGGGCATAGGTTTAAGGTGAGAGGGGAAAGATTTAAAAGAGACCTAAGGGACAACCTCTTCATGCAGAGGGTGATGTGTGTATGAAACTTCCTCTAGCAGCTCATTCCATATGCATACCACCCTCTGGGTGAAAAGGTTGCCCCTTGGGTCTCTTTTATATCTTTCCCCTCTCACCCTAAACCTATCCCCTCTAGTTCTGGACTCTCCCACTCCAGGGAAAATACCTTGTCTATTTATCCTATCCGTGCCCCTCATAATTTTGTAAACGTCTATAAGGTCACTCCTCAGCCTCCGACGCTCCAGGGAAAACCACCCCAGCCTCTCCCTATAGCTCAAATCCTCCAACACTGGCAACATCCTTGTAAATCTTTTCTGAACTCTTTCAAGTTTCACAACATCCTTCCAATAGGAAGGAGACCAGAATTGAACACAATATTCCAACAGTGGCCTAACCAATCTCCTGTACAGCCGCAACATGACCACCCAACTCCTGTACTCAATACTCTGACCAATAAAGGAAAGCATGCCAAACACCTTCTCCACTATCCTATCTACCTGCGACTCCACTTTCAAGGAGCTATGAACCTGCACTCCAAGGTCTCTTTGTTCAGCAACACTCCCCATGACCTTATAATTAAGTGTGTAAGTCCTGGTCTGCTTTGCTTTTCCAAACTACAGCACCTCGCACTTATCTAAATTAAACTCCATCTGCCACTCCTCAGCCCATTGGCCCATCTGATCAAGATCCCAACGGACTCTGACGTTACCTTCTTCGCTGTCCACTGCACCTCCAATTTTGGTGTTAACTGCAAACTTACTAACCATATCTCTTATGTTCACACCCAAATCATTTATATAAATGATGAAAAGCAGCGGACCCAGTACCAATCCTTGTGGCCCACCACTAGTTACAGGCCTCCAGTCTGAATAGGTGTGACAATGCTGTGCCTTTAAGAGGTGCGTTTTGCCCTGGTTTCCTTTAGAGAGAGATTGGAGGACTGATGTTGAAAGTCTATAAAAAGGTAAACCTTGTGAAGCCTTGGGCGTTTTTCTTACAGTTGGAACAATAGAAGCAGCCTGAATGGGTGTGGTCAAGCCTCCAAACACAGAACCAGGGAGTTCAGGTTTACCTTTTATCAGTTCCTGTTGGGGTCTTGAAGAACTGAAAGCTATTTATTCCTTTACAGACAAAAGCTGGGGGTTCTCTTTCTTGGCTGCTGGATTCCTTGTGAGACAATCCTGTTTTCTGAATTTGCCTTTTGCCAAGGGTGTGTTTGTGGGATGTTACTTTATTGGAGCAGTTACTGTTTAGTATAATCTAATTTCGATCAGGTTTTCCAACAGAATTAAGTTATTCCACATTCTTCTTCCTTTTGTTGTATTTTAACTCTAGTGTTCGAATAAATTATGTTTTGCTTAACATCAAGTAGTTTGACCAGTAGCTTGAAGCAAAGCACCTGATATTTACGTTTAAAATAAGAAAATGTTAGAGTTTAGGCTATTATATTAATATATTTTGAGGGGGTCTGACCTGGTCCATAACATAGGTCAGGAATGAGACATTTCAGAGGGGATAGAAAATACCCTTTTCAGGTACATGTTATGATTAGATTAGATTACCTACAGTGTGGAAGCAGGCCCTTCAGCCCAACTAGTCTACACCGACCCTCCGAAGAGTAACCCACCCAGACCCATTCCCTTATATTTACCCCTGACTAATGCACCTAACTCTATGGGCAATTTAGCATGGCCAGTTCACCTAACCTGCACATCTTTGGATTGTGGGAGGAAACTGGAGCACCCGGAGGAAACCCAAGCAGACACGGGGAGAATGTACAAACTCCACACAGACAGTCGCCCGAGGCTGGAATCAAACCTGGGTCCCTAGCGCTGTGAGGCAGCAGTGCTAACCACTGAGCTACCATGCCACCCCAACTGTTACACTGCAACTAGTTCACTTGGACATCACGACAGTCCATATTGTTGAATCTCAGATAATTAGAGATGCACAGCTGGAGATTCACTTTGGACCCTAATGCACTGACTCAATGGGAAATGCTTAGGTAGTCTAAACTTGGAAAGTATAACTCACTTACTCCCCAGGAACCACTGCAAACGTCTGAGGTAGGAGCTAGAGTTTTCAGATAGTCTCGTGAATAGTCACATTGACTGAAAAACCCAGTCTAACCCGATACCTCAACCACTCAAACTCCCACCTCTGCTCCCCTATCAATAGCCTACCCACTTGCACACACCCCAACCATCCCACTTAATAGTCCTCACCCTAAATACCTACCGTGCCTGAATATCTCCACAGCCCCTGACGAATCTTCTAAAACGCCACCTAAGTCCCAACTCCCATCTTCTCAGCCAACCGATTACATGCCCCTCACCTAAATGACTAGGCCCAATCCATCTGCTGCCTCTTCCACCCCAGCCCGCCTCGTCCACCCTCCCTCCCCCAGCCCGCCTCGTCCACTCTCCCCCTCCCCCCCAGCCTGCCTCGTCCACCCTCCCTCCCTCCCCCAGCCCGCCTCGTCCACCCTCCCCCTCACCCCCCCAGCCCGCCTCGTCCACCCTCCCCCTCCCCCCCCAGCCCGCCTCGTCCACCCTCCCCCTCCCCCCCCAGCCCGCCTCGTCCACCCTCCCCCCCCCCCCCCCAGCCCGCCTCGTCCACCCTCCCTCCCCCAGCCCGCCTCGTCCACCATCTCCCTCCCCCCCAGCCCGCCTCGTCCACCCTCCCTCCCCCAGCCCGCCTCGTCCGCCATCCCCCTCCCCCCCAGTCTGCCTCGTCCACCCTCCCCCTCCCCCCCAGCCCGCCTCGTCCACCCTCCCCCATCCCCCTAGCCCGCCTCGTCCACCCTCCCCCTCCCCCCCAGCCCGCCTCGTCCACCCTCCCCCTCCCCCCCCAGCCCGCCTCATCCACCCTCCCCCTCCCACTCCCCCCCCAGCCTGCCTCATCCACCCTCCTCCCCCAGCCTGCCTCATCCACCCTCCTCCCCCCCCAGTCCACCTCGCCGACTGTCCTGAAACCACCTCGCCCTCCCTACCACCCCACCTGTCCAGTAATATTTACACTGGACCTTTAAAACTTTAAATCTGCCAGTCAGTGCCATGTACATGGTGGGGCAAGTGATAACAACTCTTTCCCAGGCTCTCCAGGAGCACTGTGCTCCATGTTTTTGGGAAACCAGGTTGAAAGGAAGTGCAGAGCAGTGTCGAGGCAGCGACTAAACCAAGCAGAGCAGCAACACAACGGTAATTGCCAGACCCGGGAACTCCGGAGTAATAAGGCACCAAATGCATTAAAACTACATTGTTGCGGCTGCCACCACCATTCACATACCTTTGATTTGGTTACTGAGAATAACGGTAGCATGATGAACCCCTCGTCCATTTGGCCCATCCAAAACTCGGCCAGTAACAGAGAATCCCATCACTCGAAAGACGGGCTGCAACAGATGACTTTGATAAGGAAATGTATACAAACAAAAGAAAACTATACAATGTTTTAAAGATAAACTCTGCTTCATAAACTGACTTTTCATTTACAGAGTAAATGTTGTATACAGCAATTAATGAAAATCTTTATTTCAGCCAATCAATTCAGAACTGAATGGATTTGAAATATTAACTCTGTTGCTCTCTCTCCACAGATGCTGCCAGACCTGCTGAGTTTCTTTGACACTTTGTTTTATTTCAGATTTACACCATCCGCATTATTTTGCTTTTACCCACAAGATCATGTTAGGAGACAGATAAATGAAGTTCAGGTAAAAATCAACTAGCATCTGCCAAAATTGTCTCACAGGTTAATCTTATTCTTATTAGGGTCTTAGGATGTGCAAGGTCTCTGTGAAATCTTATATGATGCCATAATGTACAAAGTTAATGTGTTACCACCCAATGCAAATAGCTGGGTTCAAACGTACAGCTTGACATTTATTAAATTTGTCAATTCCATTGAAACGGAACTCAAAAATTAGGGAAGTCATTCCAATTAATTTTTTTCCCTTTATCGGGCAGCATAGCGGTTCAGTGGTTAGCACTGCTGCCTCACAGCACCAGGGACCCCAGGTTCGATTCTAGCCTCAGGTATCTGTGCAAACTTCACACAGATGTTCGCCCTGTGTTTGTGAGGCTTTCCTCCAGGTGCCCAGTTTCCTCCCATAGTCCAAAGATGCACAGGTTAGGTAGATTGGCAGTGCTAAATTGCCCATAATGTCCAGGGATGTGCAGTCTAGGTGGGTTAGCCATGGGAAATGCAGGGTTACATGGATAGGGCAGGAGGGTGGGATACAATTCAGAGGGTCGGTCTGGACTCAGTGGGCTGAACGGATTGCTTCCACACTGTAAGGATTCTATGATTCATACAATTTCGACTGCCAGTATGCTACTCCAACTGAGATAAAAGACAGGCAAGCCAAGAAATTATGCTCAGAAATCTCTGCCAAGAACAGAGTGCTAGAAACATTTACCAACATAAATGCCTTCCTAATTTCACTTCCCTTTCTACAGAAGTGTTTAATTTTCTTGTTATCTCTTGCAGACTATAGGTACACTGTTAACAGTTCAGCATGCTTGGTCTAGCTCTTTAACAGTATCTCAGTTTGATGGATACGCTATGCATACGTAGGACACAGTTATCATTTAACAGTAAATCACAGGCCTTTGTCCTGCACTTACTGAGAAGCTGTACATTCTGATCTGCAGAATTCTATCAACTGCACTGCCTTTAGTTAATTACACATTAGAATTTATCAGCAAACAGTTTCCATCATTGCATGGTCCCACATTAAGATCAGCATGACATATCCTGCACGTGACCTTGCAACACACTAATGAATGGTTACACAGCAGCCAAGGAACACAAGAGAATCTGCTAATTTATAACCTTCTTAGTCATTTAAACAAACTGGATTCATGATAATTTTTATAGAAGTGTACCTCAATCCTTAAACTGTTATGTGCCACAGAAAAATCGAGTCTTGAAGGGGCTACATCAAATGTGATTCTCTCACCTCTGTAGAATGGTACCTAGAATTTAAAGAATTAATAATATCACAACATAAAGAATCCAAAGACACTTCCTGGGCTTTCAAATTTGACAAACCAAAAGCCATATGTCCATCAGAACAAATACATGAAAAACAAAAAGTGCAGTCTTTTCACCAAACTTTACAGGCTAACTTTAATAAACTATCTAGAACTGAGGTTTACCTCAAATAACTTAGAAACTTTAAGCTGCATTTATTTCACTAATTTAAAAGAATACAGCAAAGAAACAAGGAACAAAATCAGCTCGACATAAACCATCTGGAATAGACGAGCTGGTAACACTATCTTCAAAAAAACCAACAGTAAACCATTCGTTATGCAGCAAAGGTTAACACACATGCAATGCTGAAACAGATTTAGATGCAAGTTTTAAGGTCTATCCCATAAATACTGTTGCATTAAATAATACAAGGATGTCTTGGTAAAAGCACTGTCAAGGGGAAATCCTAGGTGAAACAGCTATCCACTTTTCATGCATCATTGCAGGAAGGGAGCGATATATTTCCAAGTCAGGATGGTTTGGGCCCTGGAGGGGAACTTGCAGGTGGTGGCGTTCCTATGTATCTGCTACCCATTTAGTTCGAGATGGAAGTGGTCGTAGGTTCAGAAGGTGCTCTCTAAGGAGCCTTGGTAAATTTTTGCAGTGCATCTTGTAGATGGTATACACTGTTAATGCTGTATGTCAATGGGGAGGGCGTGAGTGTTGAAGGTGGTAGACAGACTGCAGTTCACTAGGCTGCTTTGCCTGGTGGGTATTGAACTTCTTCAGTAATGCCAGAGCTGTGTACACCCAGGCAAGTGGAGGTTATTCATCACACCCCAGTCTTGTGCCTTGAAATTGGTGGACAAGACAAGAAATGAACAGTGTGCAGAATCCCCAAAAGCTGACCTGCTCTTGTAGCAACATTATTAAATGTCTAGTCCAGTTCAGTTTCTGAACAAAGCCAACCTCTAGGATGTTGACAGTGGGGGATAAAGCAATGGTAATGATTAATAAACACATAAACAGGAACTCCTCCCAATGCAGACATTCACTCTTAAACAGCATGACAGAATACCACTTAGATGATATTCTGGGGATTTTTCACAGTTCTTCAGTAACTGCTTACAGACTTTAATCTTGTCATTTCCAGTTTGACAGCAGCAACAGAAATGCAGAAAGCTCAAACTAATGAATGATCAACTCCAAGAAAGATTTAAAAATTTCACTAAATTGCTAGGGAGCTCCCCGTGGAATTTACCCTTCCATCACACTTCTTCAACACTGGCTATGCGACTTTTCAATGACATTATTCCCCTTTTCTCTCAACTTCCAACCTTTTTATTTCTCTCCACACCTAGCTCCGTGACTCGGTTTAATTATCTGCCTTTTCCCCATTCTTGCATGGCCTGGAAAGTGCCTTTAGTTGGATTTCTCCATTGCAACAATTTAGAAGATTTACTCCTATTAAAAAGTTAATAGAAGTTGTAAATGGAGGAGAAGGGGCAGCTGATTTCGGCCAATAGTCAGCTGCAGATTACTTCAGGAGAAAGTGAGGTCTGCAGATGCTGGAGATCAGAGCGTGTGGAGGTGCAGGAGAATCTGTGGCGGATATGGAAGTTTCCTTTGGGGCCTTGGAGGGAGGTGAGGGCGCAAGTCTTGCACCTCCTGCAGTTGCAGGTGAAGGTGCCAGGAGTGGAGGTTGGGTTGGTGGGGGGTGTGGATCTGACGAGGGAGAAGGGAGATTCCTGAAGAAGGGCTTATGCCCGAAACGTCGATTCTCCTGTTCCCTGGATGCTGCCTGACCTGCTGCGCTTTTCCAGCAACACATATTCAGCTGCAGATTACTTCAGTAAAAGGTGAAAATGTGAGGTAATGAACTTTGTTGGAAAGAATGAAGGAGCTGAATATTATTTAAATTGAGAAGGACTGTCAGAAGGTCTTGGGTGTCCTTGTACATGAATCACAAAAAGCTAGCATCTAAGCATAACATATATTAGGGAAGACAAATGGACTCTGCTTTTATTTCAAGGGAATAAAGTATAAATATCGGAAAGTATTGCTTAAACTATACAAGGCATTAGTCAGACCACATGTAGAATACATGTGAAGAGTTTTGGGTCCCTTATCTACGTACTGGTTTTGGGTCCCTTATCTACATACTGGCATTAGAATTAGTCCACATAAGGTTCACTCAGTAGATCATAAGTATGGAAGGATTGTTTTGAGGAGAGGTTGAGTAGGTTTGACTTGTCATCATCAAAGTTTAAAAGAAGGAAAGGTGATCTTATTGAAACTTATCAGATTCTTAGGAGATTGACAGGGTAGATGGGGATATACACGTTCCCCTTGTGGGATAGTGTAGGATCAGAAGATCAAAACAAGGGGTCACTCATTTAAGACAGAGATGAGGAGGAGTCTCTTCTCTCAGAGGTTAGTGAATCTATGGACTTCTTTGTCACAAAAGGCTGTAGAGGCTCTGTAATTAAATCTACCCAAGACTGAGATTGACAGATTTTTAATCACTAAAGAAAACAAGAGTTATGGGGAAAAGGCAGGAAAGTGGAGTTGAGGATTATCAGATCAGCTATGATCTCACTGAATGGCAGGCAGCCTCATTGGGCTGAATAGCCTCCTTCTGCTACTATATCTAATGGAGTATATCTGCTATTATATCTAATGGCAGTGCACGGCAAAACCACAGAAAGTAGCTAAAAAACCGCACGGGGCCAAGCAGTGCTAGGCCAGTCAGCAGAGGCGGTAGGAGAGCACCAAAAAAAATTAAAATGTTAAATAATTAACTGGCATCAACATAATTAAAATTGTCCTGAGTGGGATTTCTGAAGGTAAACACAGCCCTGCAGGGCCACCTGGTGTCCAGAGTTTGGAACTGCAGACAGATAAGGATTTTCTTGTAAAATGACTGTTTGCTGCCATCAAGGATCACGCTCTCATGAGAAACTTGTACACACACTAGTGAATGAGATTTGTTGAAGTGTTTCAATTTTCACACGTGCAGTTTTACTGAAGATCAGGAACCAGGCAGGCTGGGGACGAGAGTAAGAGATCAGGAATTAGGGAGGAAAGACAGGTTGGAAACTGGGAGATTAGTAGACATTAGTGCCCAGAGGTGGAGGGTTGGGAACCAGGGTATGAGAAGATGGTCTTCAACTAAACATCCAGAAGACAAACATGCTCTGCCAGCCTGTTCCCTCCACACGACACTGCCCTGCCTCTCAAGGTCCAGGTTAAGTTACTAGACAACCTGAATCAATTCTCAGATGCCTCCTAAAAAACGAGGGCAGATGCTGACAATGGAATTCAACATCGCCTCCAGTACACCAGCACAGCCTTTGACCCTCTGAGTGATTGATGCCAAAACCGTCAAACCAGGCTCCAAGCTCACGGACTGCAGAACAGCAGTGTTGGCATCCCTTCTCAACCTGTTGGAGATAGGGAGCATGTACAGCAGACACCTCAAATCCCAAGAAATATCTCATAAATAACACCGCCACAAAATCCTACAAATCCATTGAAAGGATTAGCACTCTAATATCAGACTCGTATCTCCAGTAATGAAGCACAGGTCATGGTTAATCTTGCAGGCCATATATTCTGTATTCCTGACAAGATGTCTACTCTACAGGTTCATCACGGGCAATGGTTATCAGGCTTAAAGAGGAAACACTTCAACAGCATCCTCGAATCCTGCAAGTTAAATTGTAATATCCCAACCAATTTTTAGGGATCTCTTGTCAAAGACTGTCCAAGCTGAAGAAACACTTGCAAAGATACCTACCATCCAAATTATCTCCAAAAGACCCAGGTAGAGGCAAAGTTATATAAGCTGACTAGAGTTTATTGCCCATCCCTAATTACCCAGAGGACAGTTAAGTCAGCCACATTGCTGAGAGTCTGGAGTCACATGTAGGCCAGACCAGGTAAGGTCCTTCCCTAAAGGACACTCGTGAACCAAATGGGTTTTCTAATTATCAGCAGGGGTGGTCAAGATTTGTGCTGCTTACTTTTCTTTCATATTTTATTGAATTCAAATTTCACCATCTGCCTGGGGCTCTGGATCATTATTCCAGTGAAAGGTTCATTTCACCGCAGCCTTCCCATGAGATGAGGCAGGATGATACCTACACAAGTGAAAAGCAACTAACTTTAACCATAATTATTACAGACTATAAAACTAGAGAACAACTTCTGTAAAGTCCAGCAGACCCAGGCTCCAGCTCCATTTATGACATCAGTATCATTTCCACTAGTCTATGTAGTCAGGTTAATGTTTTATTTTTACAATCTCCCACTCTATTTCTTGCACGTAAACGCACAGCTTTTCAAAATGTATTCTTTTGTGGGATGTAGGTATTGTTGGTTAGACCAGCATTTGTTACTCATCCTTTGAGCAGTGTCTTGCCCTTTACAGGACAGTGAAGAGACAACCTGTCTGATCTGCTTTTTCCAGCACCACAGACTTTGACTTCTCCAGCATCTACAGTGCTCACTACCTCCGAACCACAGTGAAGACACATGCAGACCAGACCAGGTAACAATGGCAGATTTCCTTCCCGAAGGGACAATCAACTGTGGTTTCCTGGTCAGAATTCCAAGTCAATTCATTGAATTTACCATCTGCCAGGGTGGGGATATGAACCCATGACCTCAGGACATTAGCATGAATTACTATCCAGTGATGATATCATGATACCACTGTCTCTTCCTCCTTACCTCTTGTGTAAACCCAGAAGTGACACCTCAAACCTTTCTGATGCAGCCTGGATTAAAGTCACTTACTCACCACTGTATATTCTCCACTGGGGAGGGATGGGAAAATGAACGATCCATCTTCTCCTGAAACAACGCTGCACAGAAAAGACGAGGCTTCCTCTGCTGTTTGAAATCCTTCAACCGGAGAAAAGTTACAGCCAAAGGTATCCTAGCAGTAAAAGTCACAGCATTAATTGTCAGACAGATTTCTTCACTAAATGAAAAACAATGCCAATTTAGCTTCCAAAGGGACTAACTAAACTTGCGACCATTCCATGGTACCCCTGCACATTTAGCTATCTCAAAGACATTTCATAGAGAAAACTTACATACAACAAACTTCTATTAACAGGCACCTATTGGACCAGAGTCAATAAATGTGAAGCTGGAAAAGCGCAGCAGGTCAGACAGCACCTGAGGAGTAGCAAGGGCAATGTTTCTGTCTGAAACAGTCATCCAGTCCTGACGAGGGGTTTCGGCCCAAAACGTTGACTTTCCTGCTCCTCGGATGCTGTCTGACCTGCTGCGCTTTACCAGCTTCACATCTATTGACTCTGAATTCTAGCATTCGCAGTCTTTACTGGCTCCAAACCCTTGGGTCTTGCAGTGTGCTGGTTGACCATATATTTCACATAATCAATGTACAAACTCACACTGAGTAATAGAACGTCATGCAGCCAGTATACGCATCACTGTTAGACCTTATTTACAGCATGAATCAATTAAATAATAATGCAAACTTCACCTTAAACAAAACTTACCAGCAGAGAGCCTTCTCACTCACACCCTCAACTGACTACTCGGACATTGCGGTATTTGAGGAGAAATTGACTCAAAACTGAATCAACTGTTGATATTTTGTGTGGCCATTCGACTGAACAACAAATATATTTGCATTGGGGTACATCAAATAACTATAATAATTGGACAGAATAGTACATCAAACTTCGCGCTATTTGAGGGATATAATATTTGCCAGTTTATCAAATGTGCCAGTTCATAAGGAGCTGATTAAAACAAAGCTTGCTGTGCACACATTTTTAAAAGGATAAACTGAAGCCTTTAAAGAACCAAATTGCAAACAATTCAGAAACTTTATGTAAAATCCCTACATTTCTGCTAATTCAGCTATCTATACAAAGATCGGGTTATTCACACTCACCTGCTTGGTGACTGACGACGAAAACAGTAGGAACACTACACCTTTCATTGGTTCTCCATCACTACGCACAGAACCCAAAACCTCATACCCAGCAACGATAAGCGAATCAAGTGTATTTGCATTAGAATTCAGCACCTGTACTGAGGTAGATGCCTAAAGAACAATAGAAAAAATAATATCTTACAATTCAAACCTCGAAAGGGTGCAGAAAGGATTTACTAGGACGCTGCCAGGACTGGAGGGTTTGGGCTGTCGGGAGAGGCTGTGTAGACAGGTGCGATTTTCCCTGGAGCATCAAAGGCTGAGGGATGACCTTATAGAGGATTGTAAAATCATGAGGGGCATGGATAGGGGAATAATCAAGGTCTTTTCCATGGGGAATCTAAAACTAGAGGATGCAGGTTTAAGGTGAGAGGGTAACGATTTAAAAGAGATCTGAGAGGCAACTTTTTCACACAGGGGGTGGTACGTGCCAGAGGAAGTGGTGGAGGCTGGTACAATTACAACATTTGAAAGGCATCTGGATGGGCATATGAATAGGGAAGGTTTAGAGGGATATGGGCCAAATGCTGGCAAATGGGACTAGATTGGGTTAGGCTATGAGGTCTGCTTCGGCAAGTTGGACCAAAGGATCTGTTTCCGTACTGACAGCTCTACAAATCTACGATCTACTATAGCTAAACAACTTCAGGTTTCATATGATAATTCCGATGAATAAGTTCAATTCACTGATATAGTGCCCCTCCCCCGCAAACCAAGGCACATGAAATGCCAATATTCATGATATAATGTGGATAAAACAGGTAGGAGCATGGAAAAGGTCCCCTTTCAGACCCCACATGGCGCTGATCCCCCTTTCAGACTGCACATGAGGCTGACCTTTTAATCTCTTTGCCATATTCCTGCTTTCCCCCCATTACCCTCAATGCCTTTAAAATCTAAAAACACATCTATCGCATTTTGGAATATATTCAATGACTTGGCCACCACAGTTTCCTGTGGTAGGGAATTCCAAATGTTCATGACCCACTGAGTGAAGAAACAGTTCATCATCTCAATCATAAATCCTCTACCTGACTGAGACTGTGTCCCCTGGTTCTAGATTCTCCAACCAGGGAAAACATCCTCCCTGCATCCAGCCCATCCAGCCTTGTAGGAATTTTTTACATTACAATCAGATACTCTCCCATCCTCTTAATATCCAGGGAATACAGTCACAGTAAAACCAACCTCACCTCTCGTAGGACAGTGCTGCTATCAGCATCATCAGCCTTGGGAACCTCCACCACATTCCCTCTACAGCAGGTATATTAGGTTGGGAGACCAAAACTCCATGCAACAATCTAATTGATGGGCCCAGACAGGATGTAAAGGACATGTGTATACTTCCAATGGTTTACACCCATGTTAATTTCAGCCAGAAGTTCAAATTTCTGATTTATTACTAAACATTATCTTCCAAATGCAATCAGGGTATTTTCTAGCTTGCACTGGAGGTGTGTGTACATGCTGAAGCTAATAGACAATAGCATCACTGCTGTGTGACAATATTTGTTAATGAATGACATGGTATGGTTACACTTCATGGATAGTTAATTGACAGGTCATTAGGGTCCTGTATGGCTGCTACACAACTACAGCCACACCATCTGAGCCCAGAATGGATGGATGATGCATATTTATGTGAGACCACATTAAAGTGCCCAGTGAAACACCAAAACTATTCACCTTCAAAATTAGCCACTAAGGCAACTACAAGCTATTAACCAATTATCATAAGCAAACCTACTTTCTGTAGAGTCCAGGTGGGGTGGGATGCAAAGATTTCATAGTCACCAGGCAGCACCTTTGTAAATACATATCTGCCAAAGAAACACAAGGGAGAATTCTTTCAGTGAGAAAGTGAACTCCTCCTCTTCACGACGGTGAAGTCACTGATAAGAAAGTACATACTTTCCTCCAGTGTGAGTCAATGAAGTCTGGTCAACATCTGTTCCAACTTTCTTTAAGGTAACATGAACCCCAGCAGGCCCTGAGGTTTGACCTTTGCTTAAAACCTGATAAAATAAAAATAAAACAAAATCACAATATTTCAAAATCATGAAAAATGTACTTTGCTTATACATTCATTTACAGGATGTGGGGTGTTGCTGGCTGCCACAGCATTTATTGACCATCCAAACTCGCTGTGGGGATGGCGAGCTGCTTTCTTGAACCCTTACAGTCCATGTGCAGACTTTTTTGCATCAGTTATAAAGTTTGGATAGCCAAAGTCCTGTTGGGAACAGAATTCCAGGATTTTGACCCAGCAACACAGTCGGAAGGGCAATATATTTCTAAGTCAGGATGGTGAGTGGCTTTCGAGAGGAGCTACAGGGGGTGGTGGTCCCATGTATCCACTGCCCTTGCCTTCCAGGTGGTCAAGTCATGGGTTTGGAAGGATCTATCCGAAGACCTCTGGTGAGTTGTTTCGGTGCATTCTGTAGATGGAACACACTGCTGCCTGATGTGGGGAGTGAATACTGATGATGGTGCATGGGATGGTAATCAAGCAAGTTGTTTTAACCTGGATGGTGTCAAGCTTCCTGAGTGTTGTTGGAGCTGACCCCATCCAGGCAAGTGGGGGTATTCCATCACACTCCTGCCTTGTCAATGGTGGACTGGCTTTCAAGAGTCAGGAAGTGAGTTATTCACTGCACAATTCCCAGTCTCTGACCTACTGTTGTACTTTATCTACTGGCAATTTTACAATATGATATGTAAATAATCAATGGCAGATGCTTAGCTTTAATAGTAACATGGCAACTTGAAGATGGAACTCCTGTTAATGGGTTGCTTCATAAGTAATCTTTTCTCTAATGGGTCTGAAATGTCATTGATTTAATATGTTTGCTGGAGTAAGCCAATCATTTCCAATGAGGCAGTAAACTAGTTCTACAGTAGATGGAACAGTCTAGAAAGATTTCTATGGCTATATGCTTCTCAAGTGGACGGAAGATTCACTCCTACCTTTCCAGAGACAGAAAATCCAGTGAAGACAAAATTGATGTCCTCCCCTTTGGTGCAAATGTCATTAATACCATCAATGTGAAGATCCACATTTGTAGGTTCTGTTTTTAAAATGAAACAATTGTTCTTTTAAAAAGAGTGAATATTTATAATCTGCTAGCAGATTTCTCATGGCACTGCTCCAGTTCAGGTGAAATAGCATTTCCACAGATAGAAGTACGACACAATAATAGGTGCAATGCAATGTTCTACGGCTACAACGAAGACATTTCCTTTCATGCTGAAAAGGGCTGATCACTGCCGAGTAAAATATAGTTTCAGATCAATGTATAACGTCGAGTGAGGGCACTCCTTTTTTAAAAGCACCGTAAGTTTTTATCTTCCAAGTCAGATTCACACAATATACCAATGACTTTTATTTTTTAAAAAAGACTTTTTTGCATCAGTTATATAGTTTGAGGATTCAGCATTTGACCGGTATACTTCAAAATTACCTACATTTATTACTTGGGTTCTAAACCACACATAATCCAGAGAGTTTACAAGATATAAGCCAGCATCCACATTTCTATCACAGGATCATAGATTGGTTACAGCATGGGGCCATTTGGCCCATCATGTCCACACTGACTCTCCAAATGAGAAACTAATCTAGTGTCACTCCTGTCTTTTCCACATAATCTTGCATATTTCTCCTCTTCGGATAATGATCCTATTCCCTCTAGAGAAAGAAACAATTGACATTTCAAGTCTGATGTAACTCAGGGAGGAAGTCATACCAGACTCAAAACATTAAATGGGTTTCTCACTCCACAGATGCTGCCAGACCTGCTTAGTTTCTGCAGTGTTCTGTTTATTTAAGATTTCTGCAGGATTTTGCCTTCATCCCTCTAGAATGCCTTGATTGAACCTGTGTCCACCACACTCTTGGGGAGTTCATTCCAAAGACACGCGCTGCACTAAAAACATTTTCTCAATTATCCTTTGTTTCTTTCTCAAGCATCTTCCTTCCTCATCTCCCTCCAAACACAGAGCTGCAGGAATCATTTAAAATAATACCCAGGTCAAAAGTGGTTCAAAATTATAAAAGCCAATTCCTTACCAAACTGGTTACTATAGCTGGGATAGCTGCAGTATGAACACATGGTCCTATTTCAGGGATGCAGCATTCTGATACACTGAACACAGCTGAGAGCTGGCAGTACTCCATGACCAAAATTAAAGCAAATGTTTTCAAAAGATTCCTTAGAAGAGTATAAGGGCAGTAGGAGTATACTTAAGAAGGAAATCAGGAAGGCAAAAAGGGGACATGAGATAGCTTTGGCAAATAGAATTTGCCAAAGAGTTTTTACAAATATATTAAGGACAAAAGGGTAACTTGGGAGAGAATAGGGTCCCTCAATGATTAGAGGTAAAAACAATGACTGCAGATGCTGGAAACCAGATTCTGGATCAGTGGTGCTGGAAGAGCACAGCAATTCAGGCAGCATCCGAGGACAGGCAAAATCAGACGTTTCGGGCAAAAGCCCTTCATCAGGAATAAAGGCAGAGAGCCTGAAGCGTGGAGAGATAAGCTAGAGGAGGGTGGGGGTGGGGAGAGAGTGGCATAGAGTACAATAGGTCAGTGGGGAAGGAGATGAAGGTGATAGGTCAGGGAGGAGAGGGTGGAGTGGATAGGTGGAAAAGGAGCTGGGCAGGTCGGACAAGTCCGGACAGGTCAGGGGATCGAGTTGCTGGAGGTTAGAAGCTAGGATGAGGTGGGGGAAGGGGAAATGAGGAAACTGTTGAAATCCACATTGATGCCCTGGGGTTGAAGTGTTCCGAGGCGGAAGATGAGGCGTTCTTCCTCCAGGCGTCTGGTGGTGAGGGAGCGGCGGTGGAGGAGGCCCAGCACCTCCATATCCTCGGCAGAGTGGGAGGGGGAGTTGAAATGTTGAGCCACTGGGCGATTTGGTTGATTGGTGCGGGTGTCTCGGAGATGTTCCCTAAAGCGCTCTGCTAGGAGGCGCCCAGTCTCCCCAATGTAGAGGAGACCGCATCGGGAGCAACGGATACAATAGATGATATTAGTGGATGTGCAGGTAAAACTTTGATGGATGTGGAAAGCTCCTTTGGGGCCTTGGATAGAGGTGAGGGAGGAGGTGTGGGCGCAGGTTTTACAGTTCCTGCGGTGGCAGGGGAAAGTGCCAGGATGGGAGGGTGGGAAGTAGGGGGGCGTGGACCTGACCAGGTAGTCACGGAGGGAACGGTCTTTGCGGAAGGCGGAGAGGGGTGGGGAGGGAAATATATCCCTGGTGGTGGGGTCTATTTGGAGGTGGCGGAAATGTCGGCGGTTGATTTGGTTTATGCAAAGGTTGGTAGGGTGGAAGGTGAGCACCAGGGACGTTCTGTCCTTGTTGCGGTTGGAGGGGTTGGGTCTGAGGGCGGAGGTGCGGGATGTGGATGAGATGCGTTGGAGGGCACCTTTAACCACGTGGGAAGGGAAATTGCGGTCTCTAAAGAAGGAGGCCATCTGGTGTGTTCTATGGTGGAACCGCTCCTCCTGGGAGCAGATACGGCGGAGGCGGAGGAATTGGGAATACGGGATGGCATTTTTGCAATGGGTAGGGTGGGAAGAGGTGTAATCCAGGTAGCTGTGGGAGTCGGTGGGTTTGTAGAAGATGTCAGTGTCAAGTCGGTCGTCACTAATGGAGATGGAGAGGTCCAGGAAGGGGAAGGAGGTGTCAGAGATGGTCCAGGTAAATTTAAGGTCAGGGTGGAATGTGTTGGTGAAGTTGATGAATTGCTCAACCTCCTCGCGGGAGCACGAGGTGGCGCCAATGCAGTCATCAATGTAGCGGAGGAAGAGGTGGGGAGTGGTGCCGGTGTAATTACGGAAGATCAACTGCTCTACGTAGCCAACGAAGAGACAGGCATAGCTGGGCCCATACGTGTGCCCATGGCTACCCCTTTGGTCTGGAGGAAGTGGGAGGATTCAAAGGAGAAATTGTTAAGGGTGAGGACCAGTTCGGCCAAACGAATGAGTGTGTCGGTGGAGGGGTACTGTTGGGAACGTCTGGAGAGGAAAAAACGGAGGGCTTGGAGGCCCTGGTCATGGCGGATGGAGGTGTAGAGGGATTGAATATCCATGGTGAAGATGAGGTGTTGGGGGCCGGGGAAACGGAAGTCTTGGAGGAGGTGGAGGGCGTGGGTGGTGTCTCGAACGTATGTGGGGAGTTCCTGGACTAGGGGGGATAGGACAGTGTTGAGGTAGGTAGAGATGAGTTCAGTGGGGCAGGAGCATGCTGAGACAATGGGTCGGCCAGCGTGGTCAGGCTTGTGGATCTTGGGAAGGAGGTAGAACCGGGCAGTGCGGGGTTCCCGGACTATGAGGTTGGAAGCTGTGGGTGGGAGATCTCCTGAGGTGATGAGGTTCTGTATGGTCTGGGAGATGATGGTTTGGGAGATGGGGGGTGGGGTCATGGTCAAGGGGGTGGTAGGAAGAGGTGTCCTCGAGTTGACGTTTGGCTTCAGCAGTGTAGAGGTCAGTTTTAGACGTTTCGGGCAAAAGCCCTTCATCAGGAATAAAGGCAGAGAGCCTGAAGCCTGAAGCGTGCCTGTCCTCGGATGCTGCCTGAATTGCTGTGCTCTTCCAGCACCACTGATCCAGAATCCCTCAATGATTAGCAAGGCGGCCTTTGTGTGGAGCCGCAGAAAATGGCGGAGATACTAAATGAGTATTTTGCATCAGTATTTATTGTGGAAAAGGATATGGAAGATATAGATTGTAGGGAAATATATGGTGACACCTTGAAAAATGTCCACATTACAGAGGAGGAAGTGCTGGATGTCTTGAAATGGGTAAAGGTGGATAAATCCCCAGGATCTGATCAGGTGTACCCTAGAACTCTGTGGGAAACTAGAGAGGTGATTGCTAGGCCCCTTGCTGAGATATTTGTATCAATAGTCATAGGTGAGATGCCAGAAGACTGGAGGTTGGCTAACGTGGTGCCACTGTTTAAGGGTCGTAAGGACAAGCCAGGGAACTATAGACCGGTGAGCCTGACCTCGGTGGTGGGCAAGTTGTTGGAGAGAATCCTGAGAGACAGGATGTACATGTATTTGGAAAGGCAAGGACTGATTAGAGATAATCAACATGGCTTTGTGCATGGGAAATCATGTCTCACAAACTTGATTGAGTGTTTTTGAAGAAGTAACAAAGAGGATTGATGAGGGCAGAGCGGTAGATGTGATCTATATGGACTTCAGTAAGATGTTCAACAAGGTTCCCCATGGGAGACTGGTTAGCAAGCTTGGGTCTCAAGGAATACTGGGAGAACTAGCCATTTGGATACAGAACTGGCTCAAAGGTAGAAGACAGAGGGTGGCGGTGGAGGGTTGTTTTTCAGGTTGGAGGCCTGTGACCAGTGGAGTGCCACAAGGATCGGTGCTGGGCACTCTACTTTTTGTTATTTACATAAATGATTTGGATGCGAGCATAAGAGGTACAATTTGAAAGTTTGCAGATGACACCAAAATTGGAGGTGTAGTGGACAGCGAAGAGGGTTACCTCAGATTACAATAGGATCTGGACCAGATGGGCCAATGGGCTGAGAAGTGGCCGATGGAGTTTAATTTAGATAAATGCAAGGTGCTGCATTTTGGGAAAGCAAATCTTAGCAGGACTTATACACTTAATGGTAAGGTCCTGGGGAGTGTTGCTGAACAAAGAGAGCTTGGAGTGCAGATTCATAGCTCCTTGGAAGTGGAGTCGCAGGTAGATAGGATAGTGAAGAAGGCGTTTGGTATGCTTTCTTTTATTGGTCAGAGTATTGAATATAGGAGTTGGGAGCTCATGTTGTGGCTGTACAGGACACTGGTTAGGCCACTGTTGGAATATTGTGTGCAATTCTGGTCTCCTGCCTATTGGAAAGATGTTGTGAAACTTGAAATAGTTCAGAAAAGATTTACAAGGATGTTGCCAGGGTTGGAGGATTTGAGCTATAGGTAGAGGCTGAACAGGCTGGGGCTGTTTTCCCTGGAGCGTCGGAGGCTGAGGTGTGACCTTATAGAGGTTTATAAAATTATGAGGGGCATAGATAGGGTAAATAGACAAAGGCTTTTCCCTGTGGTGGGGGAGTCCAAAACTAGAGGGCATAGGTTTAGGGTGAGAGGGGAAAGATATAAAGGAGGCCTAAGGGGCAACGTTTTCACACAGAGGGTGGTACATGTATGGAATGAGCTGCCAGAGGAAGTGGTGGAGGCTCGTACAATTGCAACATTTAAGAGGCATTTGGATGGGTATATGAATAGGAAGGGTTTGGAGAGATATGTGCCGGGTGCTGGCAGGTGGGACTAGATTGGGTTGGGATATCTGGTCGACATGTAACATTCTGTGGATTAACTGATCAATAAGATTTCTCTCCTTTCAAAGAAGATTTTTTTGTAACTCCGTTACTGCTTTGGATCTGCATTGGACAAAGTGACATTCTGTCTGGAGACCGTCAGAGCATGTTAGTATACGTACACAATTCTTTATCCAAAATCCAAAAAGCTCCAAAATCTGACAGTTTTCATGGCGTGTGGAGTGTCATTTTGGTGTGTGAACAGGTGACCCAACTCCACACCCACTCGAACCACGTCACTCAGATGTGACGTGGCAGCATGGCCCTGCACTGGCAGACAGTAATTGTGTCTCAGCGCTCATACTATTCACAGATGTCTGCTGTTCGATAATTGTTTTATTTCATTGTGAAAATATCATGTATTCTGAAATCTGAAAAATTCCAAATTCCGAGAAGCAACTGGCTCAAAGGATTTCAGATAAAGAATTGTGTACCTGTACGTTAGCTGCCCAGGGCGTGGTTCAACATATAGATGGGTCCCACATGTTTTTGAATTTCCTATTATATCCCTGGAAACTAAATGGCAGAATTTGCAGGGTTTTTTTTGAAGTATACACACAATTGCAACAATTTTGCATCTACACAACGGATAGTGATTGGCAGGATTTCAAAAACAAGATCCATCCACAAGTTTGTAATTCATCTGTAATCAGCGGTTTTAATAACAAATAAGCCATTGTACGATTGTAACTGCAAAGAATTTAGATCGCAATTGAGCTGGTGATCGTGGATAAACAATTATAGATCTATTATTCTGCAATGGTGTGTCCCTAACATTTCAGTATCATCACTAATGCACCACGGTAATTCATTTAAGTCATTTCACATAAGGTAGTAACAATCAGTCAACAGTGTAGATATTTCAAAAAGACGCATTCACTTGTGTCAGGCTGAATAATGAGGTACTCACCAAAGCTCCAGCCAAGAGGTGGCTCAATCTTTAAAATGAAATCTCCCTAAAGAGCAAAGAAAGACACAGTCTGACTGCACACAAATTATAATAGACCTGATGGATGTGGGTACATTTATCAAAACATTGACTGCTCACCAATGGAATTATGAATCTGCAGAGGTCTTTAACACTGTTTTTAGTACAATGTTCTAAATCAGTGTGTTTATTGAAATTTAAACAATTAATTCTACAGAATTTGATTTCCAGTTAAACTCTGATCTGTTTAGAGTCATAGAGAGGTGCAGCACAGAAACAGAGCCTTCAGTCCAATTCATCCATGCCAAACAGATATCCTAAACTAAATCTAGTTCCCATTTGCCAGCATTTGGCTCATATCCCTCTAAAACTGTTCTAGTTCAGATATCTTTCAAATGTTGTTGTACCAGCCTCCACCACTTCCAATGGAGAAAGTGAGGTCTGCAGATGCTGGAGATCAGAGCTGGAAATGTGTTGCTGGAAAAGCGCAGCAGGTCAGGCAGCATCCAGCATCGGGCATAAGCCCTTCCTGAAGAAGGGCTTATGCCCGAAACGTCGATTCTCCTGTTCCCTGGATGCTGCCTGACCTGCTGCGCTTTTCCAGCAACACATTTCCAGCTCCACCACTTCCAATGGCAACTCATTCCATTGACTCATCACCCTCCATGTGAAAAAGTTTCCACTTAGTTCCCTTTTACATCTTTCCTCCCTCACCTTAAACTTACGCACTCTAGTTTTGGATTCCCCTACCCTGGGGGAAAAACTTTGGCTATTGACCCTACCCAGGCCCCTAATGATTTCATAAACTTCTACAAAGGTGATGGCTCAGCTCCAGGGTATTAATACAATAAGTCAGGAGGAATAAGTGAGGACTCCTGCCGAAGAGCTTACGCTCAAAACATCGACTCTCCTGCTCTTAAAGTGCTGCCTGACCGGCTGTGGTTTTCCAGCACCACACTGGTTTTGACACTGAATACAATAAGTCACCCTAGTTTCACAAATTAAGTCAGCTTCCATTGTTCAAATGACTGTAGGTGGCTTGTCTCAAAAGTGGGATGTCATTAAAAAGGTTTGGATCATATGAAGAGTGTTAAATCTAAGAACTGGCTTTGTCCCACACTAACAAGTCATTGCAAGTACAAATTAATTTTACGATCACAAAATGTACAAAGCTGCTTTTAATACAAGTTACCTTATCATACAGTGGAATCATGAAGTAACCATTGTTGGGTGCACAGTCAGTCTGGTATTTCAGTGTGCCTTGCTTTGTGTATAATTTAATCTGTAAAGCAAACAGAGATTTCCTTTAATGCTGCAGAGGATTTAAACTGTTGATCTTAAATATCAGTTCAGAAAATAGTATTTAGAGTCATAAAGGTGTACAGCACGGAAACAGACCCTTTGGTCCACTTGTCCTTGCTGACCAGATATCCCAACCCAATATAGTCCTACATGCCAACACTTGATCCATACCCCTCCAAATCCTTCCTATTCATAATCCCATTCAGATGCCTTTTAAATATTGTCATTGTACCAGCCACCACCACTTCCTCCGGCAGCTCATTCCATACACATACCATCCTCTGCGTGAAAACATTGCCCCTTACATCTCTTTTATATTCTTCCCCTCTCGCCCTAAACCTACACCCTCCAGTTCTGGACTCCCTGATCCCAGGGAAAGGACTTTGCCTATTTACCCTATCCATACCCCTCATAATTTTGTAAACCTCTAGAAGGTCACCCCTCAGCCTCCGATGCTCCAGGGAAAACAGCCCCAGCCTATTCAGCCTCTCCCTATAGCTCAAATCCTCCAACCCTGGCAACATCCTTGTAAATCTTTTCTGAACCCTTTCAAGTTTCACAACATCTTTCTGATAGGAAGGAGACCAGAATTGCACGCAATATTCCAACAGTGGCCTAACCAATGTCCTGTACAGCCGCAACATGACCTCCCAACTCCTGTACTCAAATCGGGTCTAGATTAAAGTGGTGCTGGAAAAGCACAGCAGTTCAGGCAGCATCCGAGGAGCAGTAAAATCGACTTTCGGGCAAAAGCCTGTATTCCTGATGAATGGCTTTTGCCCGAAACGTCGATTTCACTGCTCCTCAGATGCTGCCTGAACTGTTGTGCTTTTCCAGCACCACTTTAATCGAGACTCTGGTTTCCAGCATCTGCAGTCCTTGTTTTTACCTCCTGTCAATACTCTGAGCAATAAAGGAAAGCATACCAAATGCCTTCTTCACTATCCTATCTACCTGCAACTCCACTTTCAAGGAGCTATGACTTGCCCTCCCAGGTCTCTTTGTTCAGTAACACTCCTTAGGACCTTACCATTAAGTGTATAAGTCCTGCTAAGATTTGCTTTCCCAGAATGCAGCACCTTACATTTATCTGAATTAAACTCCATCTGCCACTTCTCAGCCCATTGGCCCATCTGATCAAGATCCTGTTGTAATCTGAAGTAACCCTCTTCACTGTCCACTACACCTCCAATTCTGGTGTCATCTGCAAACTTACTAATTCTACCACTTATGCTCACATCCAAATCATTTATAAAAATGAAGAAAAATAGAGGGCCCAGCACTGATCCTTGTGACACTCCACTGGTCACATGCCTCCAACCTGAAAAACAACCCTCCACCACCACCCTCTTTCTTTGCTTGATCACTTACTCCCTCACTGTGAATTTATTCCCTTGCCTCTTCTCAACCTCTCCCCTCACCTGAGGCATAGTGACCCTCAGGTTTAATCAGCACAGCTATCTCTGTAACGACAGAGTAGCCCTATCGTCTGGGAGGACTATGGTGATTTTAACATTAGAACTCAATCATTTGAAGTCCAGGATGTCGTGCTCTTTATTAATCGCTGTCCCATTGCCTTCAATGAGTTATACACATTTACTTTTCTCCTTTGGCTGAGTTGCCATCAAATTTATATCCATATTCAGCCAACATTGATGACTGAACCCAACATGACAAGGACTCAAAGACCCATCTCCATTTATTAACTTGTCAAGATTTCCATTCCCAGGGCTATAGACAGTTTGCTCCAGTGTGGGATTTTTCTTCGGAAGAAAACCGGCAAACAGACCCCACCACCAGGGATATATTTCCTTCCCCATCCCTTTCCGCCTTCCGCAAAGACCGTTCCCTCCGTGACTACCTGGTCAGGTCCACGCCCCCCTACAACCCACCCTCCCATCCTGGCACTTTCCCCTGCCACCGCAGGAACTGTAAAACCTGCACCCACACCTCCTACCTCACCTCTACCCAAGGCCCGAAAGGAGCCTTCCACATCCAAAGTTTTACTTGCACATCCACTAATATCATTTATTGTATCCGTTGCTCCCGATGCGGTCTCCTCTACATTGGCGAGACTGGGCATCTCCTAGCAGAGCGCTTTAGGGAACATCTCCGAGACACCCGCACCAATCAACCACACCACCCTGTGGCCCAACATTTCAACTCCCCCTCCCACTCTGCTGAGGACATGGAGGTCCTGGGCCTCCTTCACCGCCGCTCCTTCACCACCAGACGCCTGGAGGAAGAACACCTCATCTTCCACCTCGGAACACTTCAACCCCAGGGCATCAATGTGGACTTCAACAGTTTCCTCATTTCCCCTTCCCCCACCTCACCCTAGTTCTAAACTTGCAGCTCAGCACTGTCCCCATGACTTGTCCAGACTTGTCCTACCTGCCTATCTCATTTTCCACCTATCCACTCCACCCTCTCCTCCCTGACCTATCACCTTCATCCCCTCCCCCACTCACCTACTGTACTCTATGCTACTTTCTCTCCACCCCCACCCTCCTTTAGCTTATCTCTCCACGCTCCAGGCTTCCTGAAGAGCTTTTGCCTGAAACGTCGATTTCGAAGCTCCTTGGATGCTGCCTGAACTTCTGTGCTCTTCCAGCACCACTAATACAGAATATGAGGACTCTGGGTCTGTTCTGAATTAAGTTTAGAAGGATGGGAGAGATCTAATTGAACCTTACAAAATACTGAATGGCCTGGATAGAATTGATATTGGGAAGATGTTTTCATTGGGAGATCAAGGTTTCATAGAGTCACAGAGACATATAGCGTGGAAAAAGACCCTTTGGTCCAACTCGTCTATGTCGACCAGACATCCTCATGCAAGCGAGTCCCACCTGCCAGCACCCGGCCCATATCCCTCCAATTCATATTCATATACCCATCCAGGTGTCTTTTAAATGTTGTAATTGTACCAGCCTCCACCACTTCCTCTGGCAGCTCATTCCATACATGCATCATCCTCTGAGTGAAAAAGTTGCCCCTTAGGTCTCTTTTATATCTTTCCCCTTTCACCCTAAACCTATGCCCTCGAGTTCTGGATTCCCCACCCCAGGGAAAAGTCTTTGTCTATTTATCCTATCAGTTCTGTATCCAAATGGCAAGTTCTCCCTGTATTCCATGAGATCTAACCTTGCTAATCAGTCTCCCATGGGGAGCCTTGGGGGGGAGAAAGTGGGAGAATGGGGTTGAGAAACTTATCAGCCATGATAGATTGGAGTAGCAGACTCAGTGGGCTAAATGGCCTAATTTCTGCTCCCATGTCTGCGTGGGTTTCCTCCGGTTTCCTCCCACAGTCCAAAGGTGTGTAGGCCAGGTGAATTGGCCATGCTAAATTGCCCATAGTGTTAGGTGCATTAGTCAGAGCGGAATGGGTCTGGGTGGGTTACTCTTCGGGGGGTCGGTGTGGACTTGTTGGGCCGAAGGGCCTGTTTCCACACTGTAGGGAATCTAGTCTACTCCCAAAATTAATCACTGCGAGGTTCTATACAAATGCACAGTATCTCTCCAGACTGAATGAAGAATCACTTTGCTGGTGCTACATGAATGCAGGGCTCGCTCCCTATTCTGAATGACTGACATCCCCAGGTGCTATATCAATGCACTTGTGAATAAATTAAAACACTCCAAGGTGGTATATTAACGCAAACTTTGGAGTTTTATCCCACTGATTAATCGAAATATCTAGGCGCTATGTCAATACAACGTTTGCCTGAGAACCAACTAAATGAGTCACCCACAAGACTAGGCGCCACAAGAATGCAGTCAGGCTTTTGCTGAACGTCCCGTGCCCGGACTCACCTCAATCAACGAGTAATTAATCTCCACGTCGGATTTCACGAAGCCGCCGCAACCAACCACGATATCGTCGGCGCGGGCGGCCAAGCCGAGGCCGAGGCCGAGTCCAGTCAAAGCGAAGACAGTGAGCATAGGACACGGTCTCAGGCCCGCCATCACTCCCAGCCCAGTGCGCAGCCGCTCACCGCCGGCCACCGGCACACAGCAGTCAGTGCGCAGCCGTTCACCGCCGGCCACCGGCAGTCACTGCGCAGCCGCTAAATGCCGGCCACCAGCACACAGCAATCAGTGCGCAGCCGCTCACCGCCAGCCACTAACCAGCAGCAGTCAATACGCAGCCGCTAACCACCGGCCACCGGCCAACAGCAATCAGTGCGCAGCCGCTCACCGGCACACAGCAGTCAATAGGCAGCCGCTCACCGCCGGCCGCCGGCACATAGCAGTCAATAAGCAGCCGCTCACCGCCGGCCACCGGCAAGCAGCAGTCAGCGCGCTGTCCACCCCCTTCTCCTCCATACGCATCGCCACCTAACGCCCGGCGACCAGTACTGCAACCCTCCAGGAGGCACTGCTAATCATGAAGTCAAAAACCACACAACTCCAGGTTACAGTCCAATAGGTTTATTTGTGAGATGTTTAACTTTATCCACCCTAATCTAACACCAGCACCTCCACATCATGTCATGAGGAAACTAGAGCATGAGCTTGACCAGAGGCCAGTTAGCTCAGTTGGCTAGACAGCTGGTTTACATGGTGGCTCAGTGGTTGGCACTGCTGCCTTCACAGCACCAGAGTCCTACGTTCAATTCCAGCTTCAGGCAACTGGGAGAAGTTTGCACGTTCTCCCCGTGTCTGCGTGGGTTACCTGCCACAGTCCAAACAGGTGGGGGTTAGGTAGAATGACTATGCTCAATTGCCCACAGATGCGTAGATTATGTGGAAAATAGCCATTGTTACTGGGTGGGATGCAGTTCAGAGGACAGGTGTTGACTTGTTGGGCAAAATGTCCCATTTCCACACTAGGGCTTCCGTGGATCCAACTGTGTGTGTTGGAAGCAGAGGAGGAGCTCTATTGCTGCAGTGATTGAGGTAAAACTCTCACATGGTGATACTTCCTCTCTTTCTCCCTCCCCACTCTCAGGGGAGAGCAGCCCCCATGGTCCACTTGTATCCTTTTCCACACACCAGTTATGACAGAATTTCGAATGGCAGCCCTTGACATCAAGGCAATATTTGAAGAGAGAGTAGGGTTAACATTAAACCTTCTTCACAATAGTATCCACATTACGGTCAAATAAAACAAAGGAATGTTTACTTGCTTCTTAATGTTTTTGTTCAATTTTTATTCACTTGATAGGTGCGATAGTTCAGCATTCCAATATTTGTTGAAGGTGAGTGAAGAATAGTATAATGACATGGGGCTGTTCTAGCAACTAAAATAATTGAAGAGCTTTCCTCCTGCTCCTTATGCTAGCTGGTGCATTACTGAGATGGCAACGCTATTGAAGGGGTTCACATGCCAAAGATACAAGACTGAGTATTACTGCTGCAGGGACAATGTGATGTGTAGTTCGCTCCCAACACCAATTCATTAATTTCAAGTACGAGGCTTCGAAGTAAGCACTCCATTGCAAATATCAGGACTGGCAATTTCAACTCACTTAGAGATAGGGGGAAAAAAAAGTTGGAAGTTACTCACATCTACTGCAATTATGGTTTAACGTATACACTTTTTTTTCAAAGAACAGAATATAACAAAGAGCAGGAGTAGGCCATTCAGCCCCTCAACTTTGCTGTGTTGGCCTCTTCCTCCTCATCTGTTTTAAATCTGCTACCCATCATTCTAAAACTATGATCTCTCATTCTAGATTGACCGACAAGGAAATATCCTCTTAAGTATTTCTGATTTATCATAAAGTGAGAACAAGGCTTTGGAAAGAGGACAAAAAAATTTTTTTTTGAACTTTTTAGGTAAATAAATCACACCTATATTACCAAATGCCTGCAGCTTTCAGTACCAATACCACGGTACAATTTTACCAGATCAGATCAGCTGTATGTGGGATTAATACATTTGTCATCTTTTGTAGTAGAACACATCATTTTTTAAAATCCATTCCTGCAATATGGGCATCACTGGCTGGGCCTGGAATTGTTTTCCATCCCGAAATGTCCCTTGAGAAGGTGCTGGTGAACTGTCTTCCTGAACCACTGCAGTCTTTTGTTGCTGACACCCAAAATATGATTAGATTAGATTCCCTATAGTACGGAACAGGCCCTTCTGCCCAACAAGTCCACACCAGCCCTCCGAAGAGTAACCCACCCTGACCCATTTTCCCTCTGACTAATACACCTAACACTATGGGCAATTTAACATGGCCAAATAACCTGACCTGCACATCTTTGGACTGTGGGAGGAAACCGGAGCACCCGGAGGAAAATCCACACAGACACGGGGAGAATGTGCAAACTCCACACAGACAGTCGCCCGAGGGTGGAATTGAACCCAGGTCCCTGGCATCATGAGGCAACAGTACTAACCACTGAGCCACCGTGCCACCCCCTATTCCAGGTTTTTGACCCTGAAACACTGAGTGGAGAAATAGTTTCATGTGAGGATGGTGAGTGGCTTGGAGGGAACTGTGGGTAGTTGTGTTCCCAGATACAGAGGAACCTCAATTATGCAAAGGATATAGGCAGGGAATATTTCATTCGATTAATCAAATTCTGGATAACAGTTTGGCTGAGCATTGAGACATTGCGATCTTGCTCGATAATCTGATATTCAGATAATTGAATGCCGGATAAAAGGGTTCCTCTGTATCTGCTTTTTTTTTGTCCTTTTATCTGGTAGAGGTCATGTGTTTAGGAAGTGCTGTCAAAGGAGGCTTGGCAACATGTAGCAGTGTATCTTGTCAAGAGTTCACACTGCTGGTACTTACACCAGTTGTGGAGGGAATAAACGTTTATGGTACCCATCAAGCAGGATGCTGTGTCCAGGATGGTGTCAAGCTTCATGTGTCATTAAACGATTATTTGGATAGACATAGTGTTCCAAGTTCTTGAGAAGATTTGTAGCTCAGATTGTGGAGTTATTGACTTGCTTACTGGGCTGTTAAGTTGGTTTCCAGATGTTTGCACCTCAGCAAACCGGGACACACAAAATCGCAAGAACACCAACGCTTCAACGGAGGGGCACTGATGACGTTACCTAGCATGGTGACAAAACATCTGCAAACAAACTTACCAGAAATGGTGTGCATGGAGATGCGGAAAGGCAGGAGATTGGCTGAAGGGGGTGAACTGGTGCAGGCAAGATGGATCAAATGGTCTCCTTCTATGGCAAGAAAAAAGTGAGGTCTGCAGATGCTGGAGATCAGAGCTGGAAATGTGTTGCTGGAAAAGCGCAGCAGGTCAGGCAGCATCCAGGGAACAGGAGAATCGACGTTTCGGGCATAAGCCCTTCTTCAGGGCTTATGCCCGAAACGTCGATTCTCCTGTTCCCTGGATGCTGCCTGACCTGCTGCGCTTTTCCAGCAACACATTTCCAGCTCCTTCTATGGCACAAAATTCAAGTGATTTTCAGATGTTATTGGAGCAGCAGTAATCCATGCGAGTGGGGAGTAATCCATCACATTCCTGCCTGGTGTCTGGTAGACGGTGGCGCGGGCTTTGGCGAGTCAGGTGGTGAGTTACTCGCCGCAGTATTCCCAGCCTCTGACCTGCTCTTGTAGCCAGTGTTTATGTGGCAAGTCCAGTTCAGTTTCTGACAGGATGCTGACACACTGAGGCTGATGTGAGGTCGTACTAAACAACAAACAATGTGCTTCAAGACCCCAGACTTACAGAAGATCTACTCGCAATGATAACGTGAGAATCTGTTCAAATTCAGGCACCTACAATTTTATTATTCATGATTTATAATTTGTGAAATAACAATTGTCAAAAATAAATGCAGTACCATAATGCACTACAACTTCAATATTTTGATGCTTTGCACCTATTATTTTGATCTTCATATTTATAGGTACTATAAATATTTAAATAAGCAAAAAATTATCACCTGAAAAGAAAAAAAATCAAATCTTTAAAAAGCAGAGGTATATGAAAATATTTTGTTTTATACAAAATTTTATAAACAGGTGCCAATTGCCAACTTAAAGGATTTTACATTCAAAGTTCGTTTTGATGTAACGTGTGTAACAACTCCAACTTGAAACAACCCTGAAAATATAATTCCAATTACAAAAGTCCAGAATCCTTTGCCATTTTGTAGAAGGTTCCCTTTCTGTGGAGAAGGTCAGATACAGTGTCAAACTCCACAATCCGGCCTTTGTCTAGAACCATAATCCTACAAAGACAAAAAGACAGGTCTTTAAAAAGTGCCCATGTTCTAATATCAGCTGCAGTGGAAAATATTTTCACCGTATGAGGCGTGCACAGTCCCTATCCAATGATTTCCTTTTTCAGTCACAAACAAATTACATCCCATTTATCACTATCAACACGGTATTATATTATAACAAACACTGTTTTAATCAGCACTCTGGTTAAAACAGCAAAAATTTATATACCTCAAATATTAGATCTCTGCAATGTCTGAGTAGTCAGTTCAGGGAGCGAATGAGAAGGCTCTCTACCAGTAAGTTTTATTTCAGGCAAAGCTGTGTTATTATTTCAGTGTTTTATGCTGTAAATAAAGAATAACAGAGGTGCATACCCCCTACATTATGTCTCTATTATTTAAAGTGTCTTTTTACAATGATTACATGTACAATGGAACACTTCTGGTCCCTGATCAAGGAGAATGAATTTGGCATAACTTTCTTTTTTTAAGTAAAGGTTCCCCAAATACCACTTTGAATGTGCAGGATAGGTAAGGTTTATTCTGTCTAAAAAGGCAGAAGTCACACAACAACATTGCAGTTTAGGAACGGATAGCCTGAGGCAGAATAGGATGTAGAGGTGCTGGTGTTGGACTGGGTGGACAAAGTCAGAAGTCACACGACATCAGGTTATTGTCCAACAGGTTTATTTGAAATTATGAGCTTTCTGAGCGCTGCTCCTTCATCAGGGAAGTGAGCAGCTTTCCAAGAGCTTGGAGATTTTAAAATCAGTTCCTCAACTACAACTTTCAAACACCACATTATTCAGAACTTACTAGAGAAACTCAGGTGGTTTGGCAGCATTTGTGGACAGAAAGCAGAGTGGACATTTTGAGTCCAGTTGCACTTCAGAGCCATAGACCAGAAATACTAATTCTTCTTCTCTCCACAGCTGCTGCCAGACCTGAGTTTTGCCAGCAATTTCCGTTTGTTTGTTTCAGACATCCAGCATACATAGTCCTGTTTTATTTTGTTTTCTGTCAAACCACATTTTTCAAAGTGGGTCAGCAAGATGCAAGCAGAATCCCGGGCTGCTGAAAATGAGGTGGAAAACACTTTCTCCATCATCCATTATTGGAACCAAAACACCAGAGAAGCGGTTTATGCTTCAGCACCATGAACACAACATCTCAATTCTGACATATAGGCCAGCCCCCAGCTGGTGGCAGTGTGATTTTGTTTTTGTTTCCATCGTGAACATGACTAGAAACCTTTATCTGCTGAATCTGAGTTAGTGCATGTATTGGCTTGATTTTGTGCTCTGACTAAAAACACAAGCCATAGCAACAATTGGACTACCCAATTTTACCCATTAATCATTTCAATTTCTTTTTTGAAAATCACAAGAGGCATGAAAATAATTCCGAATATCCCAACGAGTAATTTACCATTTTCAATCTGTGAAACATTCAGCCCAAGGGAATTTGAACAGGCAATGCATTTATCTCCATGTGCAAATATTCCCTGAATACACAAGAGGAGAAAATGTTTGCAAGAATAAAGACTTGCCTATCAGAACTTCACTTTTAAAAAGTAATTTAAAAGGATACGTCTCTACCTCAAACTTTGGAGATGCCGGTGTTGGACTGGGATGTACAAAGTTAAAAATCACACCACCAGGTTATAGTCCAACAGGTTTAATTGGAAGCACACTAGCTTTCAGAGCACCGCTCCTTCATCAGGTGGTTGTCCACAATCACCTGATTAAGGAGCGTCGCTCCGAAAGCTTGTGTGCTTCCAATTAAACCTGTTGGATGATAACTTGGTGTTGTGATTTTTAATTACCTCAAACTGTTTTCTTAAAAACGGAAATTTTTTTCCCTTGTCAAGTTTCACTCTGAAATGATTTGTTCACATGCTTTTGTGATGACACTTTATTAATCGATGTCACGACATGAATTGGCAAAGTATCACCAAAGCCCAACCCTTGTAGATGGAGCAGAGACCAGATTCCCTGTCCTTCCTGCACTGGGCAACTTTTTCACACAGTGGGTGGTACGTGTATGGAATGAGCTGCCAGAGGAAGTGGTGGAGGCTGGTACAACTGCGACATTTAAGAGGCATTTGGATGTGTATATGAATAGGAAGGGTTTGGAGGGATATGGGCCGGGTGCTGGCAGGTGGGACTAGAGTGGATTGGGATCTCTGTTTGGCATGGAGGAGTTGGACCGAAGGGTTTGTTTCCGTGCTGTACATCTCTATGACTCTAAGTAACAAGACTAGGGAGTGCTCAGTGAATGGCAAGACACTGGGCAACTCAGAGGAACAGAGGTTGCTGTCCACAGATCCTTAAAGCCAGGTTAATAGGGTAGTTTAGTTTAGTACTGCTAATAAGCAGTGTTGAGGCAGCATAAGGGGACACTTGCCTTGATCAGTTGTGGCATAGACTACAAGAGTGGGGAAGTGATGTTGAAGCTGTACAAGGCTTGGTTAGACCACAGCTGGAATACTGTGTGCAGTTCTGATCCCCTCACTGTGGGAAGGATGGGATTGCACTGGAGGGGGTGCCGGGGAAAATTCACCAGGATGTTGCCCTGGAATGCAGCATTTCAACCACCGAAAGAGGCTGGATAAGCTCGGGTTGTTTTCATTCGGAGCAGAGAAGGCCTGGAGAGGGGAGGGACCTGACAGAGGTGTATAAGATTCTGAGGGGCATGGTGAAGGTAGATAGATAGAAAGCTGCTCTTCCCTTTAGTCCAAGCGTCGATAACAAGGGGGCATATACAAAATAGGGGTATAATTTTAAAGTAAAAGGCAGGAGGGATTTGAGGTATTTGTTTTTCACTAACAGGGTGGTGGGGAGTCTGGAATGCACTGCATGGAAGGGGAGTTGAGGCAGGAAACCTCACAACCTTAAAACAGACTCAGAATGAACACTTAAAATGGCCATGCACCCATTGCAGGAAAACAGGACTAGTGCGGACTTAGTGTAGTTTTCATAGAATTTCTACAGTGTGGAAGCAGGCCATTTGGCCCATCAAGTCCACATCGACCCACTGAAGAGCATCCCACCCTGACCCACCCTGTACCCTAACCCTGTAATCCTGCATTCCCCATAGCTAACCCACCTAACCTACACATCCCTGGATACTATGGGCAATTGAACATGGCCGGTCCACCTAACCTGCACATCTTTGGGCTGTGACAGGAAACCAGAGCATCCAGAGGAAAGACACACAGGCACAGGAGAACGTGCAAACTCCATACAGACAGTTGCTTGAGGCTGGAATTGAACCCGGGTCCCTGGCACCATGACGCAGCAGTGCTAACCACTGAGCCATCGTTAGTACAAACTCAATGGGTCGACGGGCCTCTTCTGTATTTTATTATTCTATGATAAATTATCCAATAATCTGATCTAAGTATTAAAAGACTTCTAATAAAAGGGAGTTAGAATCAACTCCTGATAAACAAGGTGATTTAAGAGGTAATTTTGGCTGCAGTCCACCCAACAGACACAGCATTAGACTAGGGACTGACCAGATGATGTCCCATCATTCCCCCACTCAGGGTTCAATAACAATCTGTTCTCATCAGACAAGGAGGACACAGAGAGGAAACCAGAGACAGAGTCCTTCCTTCATTATAGAGACTGAGCTCCAATGATGTCACCCCAGAGAAGTTACAGAAGATGATCAACTTGATGAATTGTAACTGGCCAGATGGACAAACATTAATTGAGGATCAAAGGAAGTAATGTCATAAATCAGAAAACACGGACTCATTACAATGTAATTTGCAAATATCCATAAATTTCAAGATAAATGTGACATTACCGTGTGTAATCCATAATGGTTTTAAGACGATGGGCTATTGTGAGCACTGTGCAGTCAGCAAACTGGTTTCTTATTGTTGACTGGATGAGTTCATCCGTTTCTAGATCCACAGCCGCTGTAGCTTCATCAAGAACTAATATTTTTGATTTCCGAAGGAGTGCTCGTGCTAAACAAAGCAGCTGTCGCTGTCCAACACTGAAATTACAAAACATTGCAATGTTGGATTTCATTCAATGCCTTGATATGACATTCATTCCAAATCTGAAAATAAACGGTGCCTTTCTGACTAAAATTAGAGGGGGAAAGTAAAACACTAATTTTGGTGAAGAATTTCCAGAGTTTCTCCCACTCATCCACTGGAACTTTAACACAAAAACTGCAGAAACCAAACACTTAAATCACATCAGTTTTGTAGCTCAGCACATTACAGAATCGTTACAGGACAGGAGGCGGCTATTTGGCCCATTGTGCCTGCACTGCATGTGACATCAAAACTGGAGGTATAGCAGACAGCAACGGTTACCTCAGAGTACCACGGAATCTTGATCAGATGGGTAAGTGAGCCAAAGAGTGGAAGATGGAGTTTAATTTAGATAAATGTGAGGTGCTGCATTTTGCAAAGGCAAATCATGAAGGGCATGGATAGCATAAGTGGACACTGTCTTTTCCCTGGAGTGGGGGAGTCCAGAACTACACGGCTTTGGTTTTACGGCGAGTGGGGCAAGATTTAAAAAAGGAACGTAAGGAACAACATTTTCGCACAGAGGGTGGTGCATGTATGGAATGAGTTGTCAGAGGAAGTGGTGGAGGCTGGTACAATTACAACATTTAAAGGAATCTGAATGGGTATACGAATAGGAAGGGTTTAGAGGGATATGCGCCAGGTGCTGGCAAATGGAACTAGATTAATTTAGGATACCTGGTTGGCATGGACCAGTTGGACCAAACGGTCTGTTTCCGTGCTGTCAACTCACGGTTCTAGTATTGTGCAAAATCTTCTGCCTTTTCCCGATATCCCTGCACAACATGTCTATCTAAATAATCATACATTGCCCCTCTTGAATGTCTGAACTGATCCTGCCTCTAGCACATTTCCAGGTCATGCATTCCAGCCACTAACCACTCACTGTATGTAAAAGCTTTTACCTCACATCATCCTTGCTTTAAATCTATGTCCCCCTCATTCTTTTCTTTTACGAAATGCCAATTTCTTTGGCTCACCCAAGTAGAGAGGCATGTTTCCATTAAGCTATCGGAACACGATGCAGTGTCTCAACATTTCTTCACTTCAAAGATATACAACTTGACTCTTTCCCCAAATGTCAAAAGATTAAAATAGACAGAATGCAGGACTTCAAGGTGTGCACACTCAGGACAGAAGTGGCAGTGAATTAAAAACAGTTAATAAAAGCAAAATATTGCCCATGCTGGAGATCTGAAAATAAAAATGTGCTCTGTAGAAACATTAACACAGTGATTCTGTTTCTCTCACCACAGATACTGCTAGACCTGTTGAATTTCTCCAACACTGTTTTTGTTTCAGATCTCCAGCATCCGCCATTCTTTGTTTTATTTTCATAAAATCTACAAGTTTTATTCAATGTCATTTTTAATAAACTTATCTAATTCAAAATGACTTGGGAGGAATTAATTTCTACTTTCTTTTTAAAGCACATGGTTGTATTTTACCTGAGATTCTCTCCTCCTTCAGAACATTCGTGACTCAGTGCATCAGGAAGGCCAGACACAAAGGTTTTTAGGTGAGCCAGTTCCAAAGCTGTCCATAAATCTGCATCAGAGTACTGGTCAAAGGGATCCAAATTCATTCGAAGTGAGCCAGCGAACAAGACTGGGTCCTAATATAGTTCAGATTGCACACAATCAGTTGTAAGAACTGCTATAGAACACTTTGTAGATCAAATTTACTAAATAAAACTATACCCCATAAATTCAAACTGTAATTACATACCTGAGGTATGATAGTAATCTGAAACCTGAGATCGTGAAGGCCTATGTTTGCAATGTCAATTCCATCAATACGGATTTGTCCTTCAGCAGGTTCAATTATACGAAACAGACCAAGTGCAAACGAAGATTTACCAGCTCCTGTTCTTCCAACTATTCCAACCTGCAGAAGATGTCCAGTGAAATTTCAAACACTACAGCTACAAATAGATTTGAAAAATCCAAGGTAACTTTGAGAGTTGAAACAACATATTTAAATCTTATCCAAGAAAGTAAAACTTCTTGAAATCTAAACTGTAACAATAACACAAAAGTAGCCTTGTAGTTAAAGAAAAAATGGCAGTATTTAAATATATGCTATCCCTTCGAGAGTTAGTATCAGATCCATGTTCTAGTTTTCTGAAATGGTTTTCAGAATTTCAGTAATTCATTAACCTTCCTCTCTTCACAAACATTGCCAGTTTTAAATTTGTTAGAATTTGCAAGCATACTTTAGAGCTATTTACACAAGGGGAAAATGTATCCTTGTAAGGAAAGAAAATACAAACCACTTTCTAGGAACTACTAATAGCATGATCTGAGCAGATTGCATGTCTGTTCCAGTGACCCCTATGTAATCTGTCACAATTCACTTTGCAACTCTTCATTAAGCTGAAAAGCTTCTGTAAAAAAAAAAAGGCCCAAAACATATGCATTTTCAACAGAATTTATACTATACAAATAGAGTTGATGCAAGGTAGCAATGAAAACACTTGTCAAAAGAAAAAATATGCAGATGGTAAAGATGAATCAGAAGTTGAATGAAATCAGTAATTGCCAAATCCAAAAAGTTAGCCTCCTAAGAATGGTGTCTACAGTCAAAAACAATTTAAGTACTGTCACTAATTCAGCTAAATACTGCTTTTACTGAACATTGTTGGTGATCAGAGTTCAATCTCTCACCTTTTCCCCTCCATTTATGGATACAGTAATGTCTTTCAGTGCCAAGTCAAGATCTTCTCTATATCGTAAACCATAGTTTACAAATTCTATCTTGCCTTCCAAAGGCCATGTTTGAGGTGGTCGATTATTTCTGTTAATCCAACGTGCCTACATGGAATTGAAAAATAAAGACACAGTCTGGATTTCTAACAAGTATAAATGACCAATACGCTTATATGAAATACATTTAGTTTTGAGAAAAATGCTCCATGTTGAACCTGCAAATCTTTAAAGATAATACGAATTAAATTTCAACCCATGACTACAAAAACCTGGAAGACAATAGAGTTAAAATACACAGGCTCGAATCCCATCTTGACCGATGGCGAGGTTTAAATCTAATTAAAAAGTCGAACAAAAATCTAGTGAATGGCAGCCATTGCTGATTGTTGTAAAATCCTAGCCGGTTTACCAATAACCTTTCAGCAACTTGTCAGTCTTACCTCGTCTGGTCTACACAGGACTCTAGATTCATCTCCATGTGGTTGACTCTCAATTGCTCATATCCCATGATTGAATACATTTTATCAATGCTTTTATTATTGTTTTCTCATTATTAAAGCTGCAAAGTAGTGAAGGGAAGGCAATGGCCGAGTGGTATTATCACTGGATTGTTAATCCAGAGACCCCAGGAATGTTCTGGGGACCTCAGTCTGAGTCCTATCACAGTAGTTGGTGGAATTTGAATTCATAAAGATCTGGAATTAAAAGTCGAATGATTGTTGGAAAATCCCATCTGGTTCACTTGTGTCCTTTCAGGAAAGAAACAGCTATCCTTACCTGGTCTGGACGACATGTGACTCCAGACCCACAGCAATGTGGTTTCCTCTCAACTGCCTTTTGGGAAATATCTGCTGGCCTAGCCAGCAATGCCTTTATTCTTTGAATTAATGAAAAAACAACACTATAATTTATGACTTCAAGCTTCCTGTTACAAAGCATTCTTGGGTGTATTTAAGATTCACAAAATGGTGAATCTACTCACCTGTCTGGATTCTGGGAAGTTTTATTTACTTGAGGCAATACCATGAACATCAGCAGGACACATACATTCCTGACCTATCTGAGCAGGCTGATGCAAACACTCCCATACACACACACCATAAAAATCAAGACTGCTGTCTTTGCATTCACCAACTCTCTCTACAACACAAGCTAATGTTCAGCAGAACACCTTTGTTTTATCACTCCCACAATCAAGGGTAAAATCATTATCTTTAAGAAAACAGAATTTCTGATTTTATCAATATTCTACATTGGTGGACACTTTAGGGTAGTGACTGATCACCAAAAATATCTCAGTGTGAACGGTTGGCAGGACAAACATCTGCAGACCCTGAAACTTACTTTGTAAAATCAACACCCTATCTGACATCCACAAACATTCACTCCATCCACCAAAGCTCAATAGCAGCAGCATGTAAGACGGTAAAGTCACCACTGTCTTACCACACAATGTGACTGCTCTCTCATTAGACAGGGATGGCTGGTGGTTGTTTAACCCAAGAGTCACCATGCTTCAAGTGAAGGGAGAGGTTGGGATGGAGAATCCTTCATGGGTGAGCTCAACCAGTGTAGGAATTGAACCCACATATTTGGCATCATCCTGCATTGCAAATAAGTTGTCCAACTAACCAAGTTAACCAAACCTCTGGCATTGTATATTATCTACAATGCACTGCAGAAATTCACAAAGAGTATTTAGTCAGAATCTTCCAAACCCACAACCATCATCTAGAACAGCTTGGGCAGATACATAGGAACACCATCCCCCTAAGCCATTCACCATTCTAAGTTGGAAATATATCACCGTTCCTTCGCTGCCACTGGGTCAAAATCCTGGAATTTCCTCTCTAACAACATTGAGGGTCAACCTAAAACATGTGGACTATAGCAGTTCAAGACAGGAGCTCACCACCACCACCACCACCACCTTCTCAAGAGCAACTAGGGATACCCACAGCCTGGCCAAAAACAAAAAAGAGAAACATATACACACCATATACGGAGTTAGTATCTGAAATCGAGGTAAAAACAATGACTGCAGATACTGGAAACCAGATTCTGGATTAATGGTGCTGGAAGAGCATAGATGATTTGGTTTATGCGAAGGTTAATAGGGTGGAAGGTGAGCACCAGGGGCGTTCTGTCCTTGTTACGGTTGGAGGGGTGGAGTCTGAGGGCGGAGGTGCGGGATGTAGACAAGATGCGTTGGAGGGCATCTTTAACCACGTGGGAAGGGAAATTGCGGTCTCTAAAGGAGGAGGCCATCTGGTGTGTTCTGTGGTGGAACTGGTCCTCCTGGGAGCAGATCCGGCGGAGGCGGAGGAATTGGGAATACGGGATGGCATTTTTGCAAGAGGTAGGGTGGGAAGAGGTGTAATCCAGGTAGCTGTGGGAGTCAGTGGGTTTGTAAAAAAATGTCAGTGTCAAGTTGGTCATCATTAATGGAGATGGAGAGGTCCAGGAAGGGGAGGGAGGGAGGTGTCAGAGATGGTCCAGGTAAATTTAAGGTCAGGGTGGAATGTGTTGGTGAAGTTGATGAATTGCTCAACCTCCTCGCGGGAGCACGAGGTGGCGCCATTGCAGTCATCAATGTAGCGGAGAAAGAGGTGGGGAGTGGTGCCGGTGTAATTACGGAAGATCAACTGCTCTACGTAGCCAACAAAGAGACAGGCGCGTAACAAGGACAGAACGCCCCTGGTGCTCACCTTCCACCCTACCAACCTTCGCATAAACCAAATCATCCGCCGACATTTCCGCCACCTCCAAACAGACCCCACCACCAGGGATATATTTCCCTCCCCACTCCTTTCCGCCTTCCGCAAAGACAGTTCCCTCCGTGACTACCTGGTCAGGTCCACGCCCCCTACAACTCACCCTCCCATCCTGGCACTTTCCCCTGCCACCGCAGGAACTGTAAAACCTGCGCCCACACCTCCTCCCTCACCTCTATCCAAGGCCCGAAAGGAGCCTTCCACATCCATCAAAGTTTTACTTGCACATCCACTAATATCATTTATTGTATCCGTTGCTCCCTATGCGGTCTCCTCTACATTGGGGAGACTGGGCGCCTCCTAACAGAGCGCTTTAAGGAACATCTCCGAGACACCCGCACCAATCAACACACCGCCCCGTGGCCCAACATCTCAACTCCCCCTCCCACTCTGCCGAGGACATGGTGGTCCTGGGCCTCCTTCACCGCCGCTCCTTCACCACCAGACGCCTGGAGGAAGAACGCCTCATCTTCCACCTCGGAACACTTCAACCCCAGGGCATCAATGTGGACTTCAACAGTTTCCTCATTTCCCCTTCCCCCACCTCACCCTAGTTCTAAACTTCCAGCTCAGCACTGTCCCCATGACTTGTCCGGACTTGTCCTACCTGCCTATCTCCTTTTCCACCTATCCACTCCACCCTCTCCTCCCTGACCTATCACCTTCATCCTCTCCCCCACTCATCCATTGTACTCTATGCTACTTTCTCCTCATCCCCACCCTCCTCTAGCTTATCTCTCCACGCTCCAGGCTCACTGCCTTTATTCCTGATGAAGGGCTTTGCCCGAAACGTCGATTTCGAAGCTCCTTGGATGCTGCCTGAACTGCTGTGCTCTTCCAGCACCACTAATCCAGAAATTAGTATCTGAAATCTACAGGCATATTACAATGTCAGCATCAGTGTCGCTTTACCAGCTCATCCAATCTCAGACATAGATCAATTTTGAACCTTACCTCTTTGGGAGTATGACTGTACTCTTGCACTCTTTCCACTGCAACAATGTTTGTTTCTACTTCAGAGGTCATGCGTACCATCCAGTTTAACGTTGATGTTATCTAAATAATAATGAGATGCTCTTAGGGACATTGGAACAGGAGCAGAACCTTTAGCCCATTGTTCTTGTCTAACGTTCAGTTTGATCAGGGTGATCTGAACCAACTACACTTACCATGCTTGTATCCTTTTATACTTCATTTAACTCTTGAGGAGCAAGCTCTTGATTACTATCACTTTTTATTTTGCCAAATGGCAAATCTGGTGGAAGTATGTTCCACAACTTTGCTGGGCACCTTGCTGAGATATTTATATCATCAATAGCCATAGGTAAGGTGCCAGAAGACTGGAGCTTGGCCAACATGATATTATTTAAGAAATGTGGTAAGGAAAAACCAGGGAACTACACGCCAATGAGCCTGATATCAGCGGTGGGCAAGTTGTTGGAGGAGATACTGAGGGACAGGATTTACACATATTTGAAAAGGCAAGATTGATTAGGGACAGTCAATATGACTTTCTGCATGGAAAGTCATGTCTCACTAACCTGATTGAGCTATTATGAAGAATTAACAAAGAGGTCTGATAAGGGCAGAGCAGTGGACATGAACTATGTGGACTTCAGTAAGGAGTTCAACAAGGCTCCACATGGTAGACTGGTTAGCAAGGTTATATCACATGGAATATAGGGAGAACTAGCCATTTGGATACAAAGTTGGCTAACAACTTGGGGAAACAGAGTGCTCATGGAGGGTTGCTTTTCAGACAGGAGGGCTATGACCAGTGATGTGCCGCAATGATTGGTGCTGGGTCCACAGCTCTTCATCATTTATATAGATGATTTGGATGTGAATATAGGAGGTATGGTTAGTAAGTTTGCAGATGATACAGAATTGGAGGTGTACTGGACAATGAAGAAGGTTACCCAAGAGTACAACGGGATCTTGAGTCGAAGGTAGTCAGAATAGTGAAGGTAGTGTTTGGTACACTTGCCCTTATTGGTCAGTGCATGGAGAGTGGGAGTTATGTTCTGGTTGTACAGGACATTGGTTAAACCACTTTTGGAATACTGGGTTCAATTCTACTCTTCCTGAAAGGGTTCAGAAAAGATTTATAAGGATGTTGCCAAAGTTAGAGGACTTAAGCAACAAGGACAGCTGAATAGGCTTGGCTGTTTTCCCTGAAGCATCAGAGGTTGACATGTGACCTTACAGAGGTTTCTCAAGTCTAGAGGGGCATGGATAGGGTAAATCAACAAGGTTTTGTTTCACTGAGGTGGAGGACTGAAAACCAGAGAGCCTAGGTTTAAGGTTAGAGGTGAAAGATTTAAAAAGGGGCCTAAGAGGCAATATTTTCATACTGAGAGTGATGAGTTTATGGAATGAGCTGCCAGAGGAGGTGATGGAGGCAGGTACAATTACAACGTTTAAAAAAGGGCATCTGGATGGGTATATGAATAGGGTATGGGTTAGAGGAACATGGGCCAAATGGGACAAGACTAATTTAGAATATCTGGTGGTATGGACAAGTTGGACCAAAAAGAGTCCATTTCCGTGCTGTACCTCTCTGACTATAAATTGGAATGTTGGTTAAAAAACATACTTACAAATGGTCATTAATTAAATGCTATATAAATTCTGAGAGTGTCAATATTAGCAATTTTTGAGAAGATTTGTAGCTAAGGTAGTTAAGTACATACATTAGCTCACTGAGCTGGAAGGTTTGTTTTCAAACGTTTTGTCACTAGGACTAGGTGTCATCATCAGTGAGAGTTTCCACTGAAGTCCTGGTGGTATGTCCCGCCTCTCTATTTATAGGTATTGGTTTCTTGAGGTGGGTGATGTCATTTCCAGTTTTTGTCCCCAAGGGAAGGCAGCTGGGATTGAAGTCGGTGTGTTTATTAAAGGGTTCTGGTTAGAATACCAGGCCTCTAAGAATTCTCATACATGTCTTTATTTCACCCATCCTAGGATGTGTGTGTTGTCCCAGTCAAAGTGGTGTCCTTCTTTCCCTGTATGTATGGAAATTAGTGATAGTGGGTCGTGTCTTTTGGTGGCTAGTTGGTGTTCATATATCTTGGTGGCACGTTTCCTGCTTGCTTGTCTGACGTAGTATTTTTTTTTTTTTTACAGTTTTTGCATGGTATTTTGTAAATGACATTAGTTTTGCTGGTAGTATCTAATGGATCCTTTAGGTTAATTAGTTGCTGTTTACCAAAACTTATTCCTAAGGAAACCCAAACACGCAAATAGAAAGCGGGCCATACCAGCAGTGCTTCACCGGAGGCTCACTGATGATGTCACCTAACATGGTGACGAAATGTCTGAAAATAAAACCTTCCAGCTCAGCGAGCGAACCTACATCCAGAACCTCAATCTGAGCTACAAATCTTCTCAAAACTCGCTAATATGCTCCAGTTACCGAAAGCCACTGTGATATCGGGATGGCAGCTTTACAAAACAATGGGTCCATTAACGTTATCGTACTTTGCTTCAGGACAGAAAGATATTTTTCACCTTAGCAACTCAAACGGTGTAGAAGAGTAATGGTGCTCTGTTAGATCTCATCAGTGTAACGGAGGCTGGGTTCTTCGTGACATCACTTCCTCACCTCCTTGGTAACCTACCACCACCCAAGGGGTTTCAAATTCAGGCACACAATGGAATAGGCCCTTACTCTGCTTGTGGAGTGACCATACAATGTACACTACTCAGTAAACGGTTGTAGCTGAATGGACACCTGTTACCAGGCTCATTGTCCATCCTTGCCATCTCTGGTGTCCTGTGACTGTAGTCTGCACCAGATAGAGAACACTGCAGCAACCTGTCAAGGACACAAGCAGCAACATTGTGGCTATATGCAAGTCACACCCTACCTTCTCAAGGTAGTTAGAAAGGGATAGTAAATGTGATCTTGCCAGCACTCCAAAGTAAACTTTAAAAAAGGACAAAAAAAGGACAGTAAAGTTTTAAACTTGCTACAATTAAGGAAACAGCCAAAATCACAATGAGTGACAGTATAGGTATTGCAATGATAAACTTGATTCTCCATACCTGTAAGGCATATGATACAGACAACCCAACAATTCCCGGACTGACTGCATCTCTGTAAACCACAGCAAACAGGGCAGCAAAAAGTACAATGCAATTGCCAACAAACTCCAGTCTTACAGCCAGCCACCTGGTGGGACGTTAACAAGATAAAAATAGTTAATCTTAATATTATAGGATCGGTTAAACCAGCTCTCCTGCTCCCTCAGCTGTGATTTTTGAACATTCACTGTTCAAGGTCAGTACACAAATAATAAGCATCACTTGCTCTCACTAAATCTGGTTTGACAATCAGAACTAATTAAACTAAAGCCTTCAAGTGAATTCACTTTTAATGATTTCTGCATTCCTAAGACACAATGGTGCGAATGACCCAAATGTAGAAGTACAACAAGATTATTGGATTACCTGTTGGCAACAATACTGGGGTAATAAGCCTTTTGGTTTTCATCGACCCTGGCATCATTTTGATGTATAAAGCGTTCTTGCTCTCCAAAAGCTCGGATAACACTGACACCAAGCAGCGTTTCACTGAAGTTTGTAAAGATGGGGGATCGGCTCGCTGATTCCAATCTTTTCAACTGACGTGAGGTAGCCACATAATATCTCTGAAAATAGGAAGAAATATCAACAAGTTCAGAGTTTTATTTCTCAGACAAAAGGCATTTTTGTTTTGGTTTAAAACAAAGCCTCATTTTTCACATATCCTCACCCTAGACTTGTCACAGGAGGTATTATCCACACCTTCCCCATTCAGTTTGCTTTACCAACACATACTCAGCAAGTGCACCTCCACTTCCAAATTCATGCCCACTATCAAACTGGAAGTCTGCAACGTCAAATTTAAGTTACAACTGATCCATTAGTGTTGGAGAGATAGAAGGTAAAAGGACCAGGGAGACCGATAACAATTACAAAAAACAAACATACACGTTTTCACTATCTACCATATATGATGCAAGCTTGTTAGGCTTTAGTTTCTTATTCAATAAAATATGAAATACAAAAGGAATCACAACCTAAAGGACACAGTAATATCTTTATTCTTCTCTGTGAGGAAGAGCTAGTCTGAACTGATTGTACATAATTAATTAAAAATAACTCCTTTGTTGAAAAAAATAATACCATAACATTCTCCAACATTGGAGATGCTTAGTGTCAGTGGGTCAAGAAACAATCAAGACATCATAGATTAGACAAGCAGATACAATGTGTATGGAAGGTTCATTAAATGGACTAGTTGAAAGGAAGGTAAAAAGGTCAGGAAAGGGACTGAAAATACATGTGCAGCATAGGATAGACTGGAGCTGAAGAATAAACAAGCAACTCCAAATAGGAAAGCTCTGTATGACACAGCAAAGCACAAAACAAAAACTAGAGTCATCACATTGGAGTTCGTTTTACCACTGACACTATTCCCTTAAAATAATCTGAACACAAATATAGACATTTCTGTCTAAGTTTATTTGCTGTAGAACAATAAATATTTTCACATCAGGAATAACATTAATTCTATTGATATTAAGCTAGGTCACATCACTTCCAAAACCTGATGCTATTTCTTCTCATAACCTCTGCAATTAAGTGAATATTTTAAAATAATTGCTAAAAACACATTTAAAGTATTTTTTTCTGATTGGTCAGAATTTTAGAAATCCCATAAGTGTGGAGTATAATCTCTAGCATGATGCGACTACATTTCACATTTTGATTTTTCTTTAAAAGTGCCCATCTGCATATTTGGAATTAACAAAGGAGGAAAGCCACCTTCACTTTAAACTAAACTGCAGGTAAATGCTGGATGAGTAGCTGGGTCAAAAATCCAGTTAACATTATGGTATGTAATAACACGCACCTAAATTCCAAATTATTTTCACTGTGTCATATTCCGAACAGAGGTTGGTGGCTTCTCTTTGAAAATCTCAAGTATACATTACTAAATATACAAATCTTCAAAAGTAAATTAATTTTTACATGGCAAATGATTTTTGTGAAATTAAGCATTCCATGCATTAAATAGAGCACAGCAAAACAGAACAAAAGACAATTGTTTTCATTATAATGTTTGTTTTTTATCGGTTTCAGAAATCCACCTTCCACCTAGTCCGACTTATGAAATCTAGAATGTGACACATTGTAAATTATATAATCTCTTGACACCAGTGCCTATGTAATTATTTAGAATGATAAAGATGATTTTATTAGTCAACCGGACGTGGGCATCACTGGCAAAGCCAGAGTTTATTTCCCATTCCTAAACCACTCTTGAACAGAGTGGCCTGCTAAGCCATTTCAGGGGGCAGATTGCATTCTGAATAAAAGGACATTACTGAACTAGACCTTTTTCTCAATGAAGAATCACCTGTGGTTTTGCGGCATCACTGAACCTAGCTTTGTATTCCAGATTTATTCATGGAATGTTGAAATTCCATCACTTGTCAAGGTAGAATTTGACCCAGTGTCCCTCAGGTGTAATCCAGAGTCCCAGACAGACACGTTCAGAAACAGTGCTATCTTCCAACATCAAGAAGGGTGGCAGGCTGGCATTAATCATATTTTTCAAAACAGACATTTAGAAAATTATCTAAGCAATAAATGTCAAACTATGTCTCAGTCTCAAAGCTGCTGCAAGGAAACTTTGCAGTTGGCCGGTTATTGTAGACATTAAAGAACAGCATTTTTTTAATGTCTTCGAAAAGTCAGGGGTCATTTCGGTTGAGGTAAGTTTTTGAAAAGTTTTTCTTTAATTAGCACCTGTATCAATTGCTGTATTCCAAAGTTTCTTTCATTCAATTTCAGATCATAAACAAATCACTCAAATCAGAATGCTTAACCAATATACATAATCCTGTCAAACAGGTAACTGAAAAAAATAGCACTGTCAGTTGCAGTTAGATTAAAACTAGATGGTCAATAGCCAGAATGTCATGTAGAGTCATACAGCACAAAAACAGACCATTCGGTCCAACCAGTCCATGCCAACCATAATGCCAAACTAAATTAGTCCTCCCTGCACTTGGCCCATATCCCTTCAAACATGTTTTATTCATGTACTAACCAAAACCAATTCCTCATGGAAGTTTGTTCCCCACACAACCACTGTGTATAAACAAAAAAATGCATATCTTTTTTAAAAATTCTTCTCCTCTCACCTTAAAATAATGCCCCCTAGTCTTGAAATTCTCCACTGTAGGGAAAATACATTTGCCATTCACCTTACCTATACCCCTCATTATTTTGTGAACTTCTATGGAGTTCACCTCTCAACTTCCTAAGCTCCAGTGTAAAAAGTCCCAGTCTATCCAGCCTCTCAGTGTAACTCAAACCCTCCATTCACAGTAATACCCTGGTAAATCTCTTTTAAACCCTCTCCAGCTTAATATTATCCTTCCTATAACAGAGAGACCAGAACGGGACACAGCACTTCAGAAGCCTCACCATCATCATGTACAACCTCAACATAATGTCCCAACGCCTATACTCAAAAAAGGTATGAGCAATGAAGGCAAGCATGCTAAAAGCTTTAACAATCCTATGTGCGATACAAACTTCAAAGAATTATGCATCTGAACCCCTAGGTCTCTCTGTTCTACAGCACTTTTAATGGCATATGTTCAGCCCTTGTTTGTTTTGGTAAAACACAATGTCCCATGTTTATCCAAATTAAACTCCATTTGCCATTTTTCAGACCATTGATCAAGATCTCTTTGTAATCTTAGATAACCTTCTTCACAGTCAAGAGTGTCATGCTGGAAAAGCACAGCAGGGCAGGCAGCATTCGAGGAGCAAGGGAATCAACATGTCGAACATAAGCCCTTCCACTCTTGATCTCTAGCATCTGCAGTCCTCACTTCCTACCAGGTGATTATAACCTTCTTCACAGTCCATTTTACCACCAATCTTGGTGTCAGAGTCATACTGTCAATCATACAGCACTGAAATGGACTCTTTGATCCACAAATTACTAACCACATTTTCTATATTCTCATCTAAATCATTCATATAAAATGACAAACAAAATGTGGACCCAGCACCAATCCCTGTGGAACATCACTGATCACAGACTTCCTATCTGAAAAATAACCTTCCACCATCACCGTCTCCTGCCATTAAGCCAATCTCGTAGCTAATTGGCAAGCCCACCCTGAATCCCAAGTGATCTCACTTTACTAATTAGTCCACCATATGGAACCTGGTCAAAGGTTTTACTGATGCCCAAGTAAACAATGCCTACCGCTCTGTCCTTGTCAATCATCTTGGTTATTGCCTCAAAAAACTCAAGTTGAGAGATATGATTTCCCTCATACAAAACCATGCTGACTATCCCTAATCATTCCTTGCCTCTCCAAATGCATATTAATCCTATCTTTCACGATCACCTCCAACAACTGAAGTCAGACTCACAGGTTTGTAGTTCCCAGGCTTCTCCTCGTATCCCACCTGAGCCCACAAAGGCACAACTTTAGCCACTCTCCAATCATTTGGCACTTGACCCATATTTATGAAAAATACCAATATTTCTGCAAGGGGTCCCACAATTTCCTGCCTAACTTCCCACAAAGTCCTTGGATACACTTGATCAGGTCCCAGAGATTTACCCACCTTTACATTTTCTAAGACCTCCAGCATTTCCTCTTATGTAATGTGAACGGTTTTCAAAACATCAATATTTATTTCTGAGTACTCTAGCCTCCATTTATTTCTCCACAGTAAAAGCTGATGTGTAATATTCATTTAATATCTCTCCCATCTCCTGAGTCTCAACTCAAAGATGACCTCTTTGATCTTTAAGAGGCCCTGCTCTCTAATTGTTCTCTTGCTCTTAACGTGCCTGTAAAATCTATTAATTTGAATATGATAAATAAAATGTCCCACAAAAAAATGCAACTAGTGGTGCACAAAAGTTGCAACTTCAGTTGATTGTGTGTATCATTTTATTTTTTCCATCTGCCAGGCTGAGAGATATGAATCCATACTAGTTTAAAAAAAGAGTTACATTGGACTCAAACTGTTTATTCAATTTTCTCTCCCCATAGATGCGGCCAGACCAGCTCAGTTTCTCCAGCACTTTATTTTTATTCCTGTCTCCAGCATCTACAGTTTTTCACTTTTGAGTTTTAAACAAAATCTTTTCAAAAAGATACCTCAACAGAAATACACAAGTCCTAATTTTTCCACTATTTTACACATAGGTTCTGTCATCTATCAATGCCTACTAATGAACCTGGCTTCATGTTGAGTTACATGTCACTCCACATGCGGTTCTGTATGTGTAAAATCTTCCTTCTTGTCCTGTTTTGACACCACCACCTTGATAAACTATGATCTCTCTACCTTAATGAGTTTGTACAATTTTGGATAACTTGTTACTTTGGTTAGATCCTCAGATGTGTCTCTTAAACCTATCATGTTATTCTAGCCATTTGGTTTGTCTCCAGCACCACCTTATGTTTAGTTTTTTGTAATTATCTCCGTGCCTCAATTAATCGGATCATGAGTGATCCCTTCACTTGCTATTCAGCCTGTCATCATTCCACTCTCACCATTTGTATGATTGTTTAATCTCTCTGCCTATAAATTCAGCGTCTGTGTGCTCTGCTTCACCTGACAAAGAAACAGCACTCAGGAAGCTTGTGATTTCAAATAAACCTGTTGGACTATAGCTTGCTCTGTGTGACTTCTGACCTACAATAAAAAAAATAAGGTCACCATAGACCTACCGGATCAATCGCACTCACGAGAAATGACAAGTGGCAGTTTAACCTCAGGGTCACCATGCCACACGTGAGGGGGAGGTTGTGGTAACCTCAGCCGCTGCAGGAATCGAACCCCACTGCTGACATCACTCTACATTGCAAACCAGCTAACTGAACTAACCAACCTGCCAACGTCTAAAACAACAGGCCAGCTAGCAAGATTTCCTTCCAGCAGTTTGGAGACTGAGATATAGTTTACCTATTCATTTCAGATAATATTTTTCAAATTTCTAAATTCACAGATCAGTAATTAATTTTAAAAAAAACAAAATTTTAAACAAAAGCAGTCAAATAAATGAACTGAATTGTTTTTACATGATCAGAAATCAGAGCACTCCAGGAGTCCACATGCAGAGCGGACATGAATTTCCTCTTCTGAACAACTAGAGTAGGATAAAGTACTTGGAATTCCAAGTTCCAATGATGTCAACCTACATGAATGTCCTAATGATTTACAGCTCAAGGATTCTTTTAAAATCCATTCAAATCATACCTCCTATGCTGCATAATACGAACTTTTAGTAGTTGCTGAACCCAGCACAAAAAGAGTCACACCAGATAAGCTTACTTTCCATTCTGATTTGATATTTTAATCACCAGATAGGAAAGTTCTAAATAATCTTGCAAAGAAATGACTTCTACACAAATTTTTTGTTCTTAAGTATTTAGCACTAACCTGGATAAATACGTAGAGAAGTCCCAACGGAGGAATGATTACTGTAGCTATTGGAGTAGCTATCAGAATCACCGTGCAAGAAACAAGAACATTTAATAGTGATCCCAAGAACATTTTAATCACCATTGGAATCACCGAGTCTATTGTATCAATATCTTTGGAGAAGCGGTTCACTAAGTTACCGCTAGGGGTACGCTCAAAAAAGCTCATTGGCGACATCAGAATATCATACAGCAGATGGACATGGAGCCAACGTGAAGCTGATATTCCTCCAACACTCATCATCAATGAGGAAAAGAGCACAAAAAGACCTGCAAAACATTAATCAAAATTTAATTCTAGACCTAGAAGCAGCAAAACATAGCATTTTGGTACTATTAACGTGAAAATTATCCCAATGTCATTCAGAGGGGAGTGGAAGAAAATGGACCGATCAAGGCAAGAGAAAACACATTAAGAACGGTGACCAAAGGCTCGGTCAAATATGTCAGTTAAAGGAGAATGAAATGGGGGAAGAAGAGTTTAAGGCAATGAATTCCAGCCAGCTGAAGTCACGGCAACCAAGGGAGGAGTGACACACCAGCAATGAGCGTGGGGAATTGCGTATTAAAGCAGCCGGAGAGAGCGCGAGAGAAGGAGAATGTGTGGATTTGTGTGGGAAATCCATTCTTGAGCTTAAATAAAAAGTTTGGACAGCTATGAATCCAATTCATTTGAAATAACAAAAGTCTGGGCAAATCAGCAAAGACAGAACTGAATGCAAGTTTGGACATGAGGCTTCGCAACGTGCTGAAATTTGTAGAGCAGGAGCACTGATTGCAGCCAACTCAGCACAGCAGTAAATCAAGTCAGGGTGACAAAGGCAGGGAAGAGTGTTTATGTAGCAGAGAGCTGAGATAGACTCAGAAAATGGGAAACTGAATTGTAGTTTCAGTGTACAGAAGGTCAAGAGTAGTGATGTTATAAATAAGGTTTCAAGGTCACAAGAATGTACCTGCAGGTGGTTTGAAGTATGTCTACTTCAATGCCAGGAGCATCCAGAATACGGTGGGTGAACTTGCAGCATGGGTTGGTACCTGGGACTTCGATGCTGTGGCCATTGCGGAGACATGGATACAGCAGGGACAGGAGTGATTGTTGCAGTTTCCTAGGTTTAGATGTTTCAGTAAGAACAGGGAAGATGGTTTTAAAAAAAAAAAGGGGAAGGTGTGGCAATACTAGTCAACGACAGTATTATGGTGGCAGAAAGGATATTTGATGAAGACTTGTCTCCTGAGGTAGTACGGACGGAGATTAGAAACCGGAAAGGAGGTCACTCTGTTGTGAGTTTTCTTTAGGCCTCCGAATAGTTGCAGAAATGTAGAAGGAAGGATTGCAAATAGGATTCTCGATAGGAGCGAAAATAACAGGTTAGTTGTTGTCCCCATAACAACTTTGCAAATATTGACTGGAAATGCTATAATTCAAGTACCTTAGGTGGGTCAGTTTTTGTCCAATGTGTGCAGGAGGGTTTCCTGACACAGTATGTAGACAGGCCAACAAGGGGTGAGGCCACATTAGATTTGGGACTGGGTAATGAACCGAGCCAGCTGATGGATTTGGAGATAAGTGAGCACTTTGGTGATAGTGACCACAATTTGGCTACGTTTACTTAAGCAATGGAAAGGGATAGGTATATACCACAGGGCAAGAAGTATAGCTGGGGGGAAAGGCAATTATAATGCGATTTGGCAAGAATTAGGATACATAGGATAGGACAGGAAACTATAGGGGATAGGCACAATTGAAATGTGGAGCTCATTCAAGGAACAGCTAGTGCGGATCCTTGATAAGTATGTACCTGTCAGGCAGGGAGGAAATGGTCGAGTGAGGGAGCTGTGGTTTACTAAAGAAGTTGAATGTCTTGTCTAGAGGAAGGAGGCAACTTATGTAAAGATGAGACATGAAGGCTCAGTTAGGGCACTTGAGAGTTGCCAGTTAGGCAGGAAGGACCTAGAGAGAGAGCTAAGAGTCAGAAACGGACATGAGAAATCTTTGGCAGGTAGGATCAAGGAAAACCCTGAAGCTTTCTATCGGTATGTCAGGAATAAAAGAATGGCTTGGGTAAGATTTGGACAGTAGTGGGAAGTTGTGCATGGAGTCCAAGGAGGTAGGAGAGGCGCTAAATGAACATTTTTTGTCAGTATTCACGCTGCAAAAATACAATGTAGTCAAGGAAAATACTGAGACATAGGCTACTAGACTAGACAGGATGGAGGTTCATAAGGAGGTGTTAACAATTCTGAAAGTGTGAAAATAGATTAGTCCCCTGGGCCGGCTGGGATTTATCCTAAGATTCTCTGGGAAGCTAGGGAGGAGATTGCAGAGCTTTTGGCTTTGATCTTTATGTCATCATTGCCTACATGAACAATGCCAGAAGACTGGAGGATAGCAAATGTTGCCCCCTTACTCAAGGGGGTGAGTAGAGAAAACCCTGATAATTGTAGACCAATGAGGATTACTTCAGTTGGAAAGGTTTATAAGAGATAGGATTTATAACCATCAAGAAAAGGAATAATTTGATTAGGGATAGTCAACACTGTTTTGTGAAGGGTCGGTCATGCCTCACAAATCTTAATGAGTTCTTTGAGAAGGCGACCAAACAAGTGGATGAGGGTAATGTGGTTGATGTGGTGTATATAGATTTCAGTAAAGTGTTTGATAAGGTTCCCCACAGTAGGCTATCGCAGAAAATACGGAGGTATGGGATTGAGGGGGATTTAGCAGTTTGGATCAGAAGTTGGCTAGCTGAAAGAAGGCAGAGGGTGGTGGTTGATGGGAAATGTTCATCTTGGAATTCAGTTACTAGTGGTGTATCACAAGGATCTGTTTTGGGGCAACTGCTGTTTGTTATTTTTATAAAATGACCTGCATGAGTGCATAGAAGGATGGGTTAGTAAATTTGCAGAAGGCACTGAAGTCGGTGGAGCTGTGAACAGTGCCAAACGATGTTGCAGATTATAGATGGACATACATAAGCTGCAGAGCTGTGCTGAGAGATGGCAAATGGAATTAATGTGGAAACGTGTGAGGTGATTCACTTTGGAAGGAGTGACAGCAATAAAAAAAAAAAAAAAAGAGTACAGGGCTAATGGTAAGATTCTTGGTAGCGTGGATGAGCAGAGAGATCTCGATGTCCATGTACACAGATCCTTGAAAGTTGCCACCCAGGTTGATAGGGTTGTTAAGGCGACATACAGTGTGTTAGCTTTTATTGACAGAGGGATTGAGTTTCAGAAACATGAGGTAATGTTACAACTGTACAAACCTCTGGTGCAGCCACATTAGGAGTATTGTGCACAATTCTAGTCACCGAATTATAGAAAGGATATGAAAGCACTGGAAAGGGTGCAGAAGAGATTTACCAGTATGTTGCATGATATGGAGATAAGGTCTTAGGAGGAAAGGCTGAGGGACTGAAGACTGTTTTCATTGGAGAGAAGAAGGTTGAGAGGTGACTTAATTAAGACATACAAGAGGTTTAGACAGGGTGGACAGCTAGAGCGTTTTTTCCTCAGATGGGGATGGCTAGCACGAAGGGACAAAGCTCTAAATTGAGGTGTGATAGATATAGGACAGAATTCAGAGGTAGTGTCTTTATTCAGAAAGTAGTAGGGGCGTGGAACACCCCTGCCCGCAAAAGTAGCAGACTTGCCAACTTTAAGGACATTTGAATGCTCATGGGATAAACATATGGATGATAATGGAATAGTTTGATTAGATGGGCTTCAGATTGGTTTCACAGGTCAGCGCAACATAAGGGCCAAAGAGCCTGTACTGTGCCATAGTGCTCTCTGCTCTATGTTCTAGGAGAGCAATGCATGGAGATGATAGAGGTTGCAAGACTGGTATTATTCTTAAGTCTTCTCAAAACCCGCTAACAGGCTTTATTTCAAGACAAAAGTTGGTATTCTTCATGTTCAAGAGGGTATGGAATCAAAAAGCTCAAGTTGGGTCAAATATGACACTACAGCTGCATCAACATCAAGTTACACTGCAGAAATTCACCAAAGCTCTTCTGGCAGCACTTCTAAACACAATTTCTCAAAAGGAGAAGGGCAGCAAATATGTGGGAACACCACCACCTCCAAGTTCCCTCCATACCCCTCACCATCCTGACTTGGAAACATCTTGCCATTCCTTCACAGTCACTGGGCCAAAATTCTGGAATACCCTCCCTAACATTGTGGGTAAACTCATAGCCCAGGGTCTGCAGTGATTATAGAGTCATAGAATCATACAGCATGGAAGCTGACCAACATCCACACTGACCAGGCTTCCGAAACTGAACACAGTCAGAGTCATATGGCTTGGGCATGCAACTTATCATCACCTTCCCAAGGGCAATTAGAGATCGCAATAAATTCTGACTCACTCACATCCCCTAAACATATGAAAAAACAAACAAAGAGCGTGTCAACACCTGTGGCCAGAGGGAGACCTGGATGGGGCACAGGCAGCGGTTAAATCTGGGGTGGGAGGGAAGCACAAAGGCAGTTAAATGGAAAGTCCCTTTCTCTGTGATGAACAAATTCATGAACCCTCCATACTTTCTTTTAAAAGCCTGAAAACAGGAGAAATGAGGAGTTTGAAGAGAATAGTAGTAATGAAACAGAAACAAAAATCAATAGCTGTCTTTACTGCCTGGGATGATTCTAGGATAGAGGCGGGTTTGGCAGACAAAGGACAGTGGGGCCCAGTAGAACTCTATATCTCTTTTAACCAAATCTGGCAATGAATGGTTAAGCAAGTTGTGAGCCAAAAAATTTGCATTCTCAGATTTGAAGCTGTGAAGACAAGGGCCATTAGAAGGGAAACAGTGGAATTCTGTCCCAGAAAAAAATCATCAAGAATGGAGCAGAGAATGACTATATAGTTGAAGAAACAAACATCTGCAGATGTGCCAGTAAAGGACAGGAAACTAAAGAGCAGGGGATTGCCATTTTTTTTTCAAAACATACAATGGGAGGGGGAGATTATGAGATTTCAAGGAAGTTCCTACAACAAGGACTGCATCAGTTCAAGAAGGTACCTCACTACCACCTTCGCCATGGCAATTAAGGACGGACAACCAATAATGAGCTAGCCAGCAACATACTCATTCTCTGAAGAAATTCTTAAAAATTAATTATCCTATTTTGGAAAATGTAAAAATGTGCTGCTTCGAATTTTGTGCAAACTAAAATTCATGGGTTCATTACTGGTTAGGATATTATTACTAGTGTTATTAACAGAATCCATGCCTCAAAAGCAACAAGTTATGAAAATAAAGTACTAATAGTATATGCAATTATCCAATCATGGTCAAAATGCCCTAGATTATAACACATAATTGAACTCAACACATTTTTCAGAATTAGTAATGTTTTTAACATTATATTACATTGCAAATCAAAGACTATTTTACTTTTTAAACAAACCTTGAGTAACTCCGAGTGCACCGTACACTCCCAGTCTGAGTGAAGTATGCTCCTGGGTCCCATTAATAACTGGATCATCTGTCCATAAACTCAACCAGTAATTAGAGGACAAGGAGGCTATATGTTGGCATAAGTAGAAAAGGACAATGCAGAAAGAAATGCAGATCCCAATCGCCTTCATGTATGCCCAGAAAACAGAGAGTTTTACCTGTGATTTTGAAAAAAAACGAACAAAATTTAGTGAAAGGGATAAAAATTATAAGTGAACAACTATTTACGAGAAAATGTAAAGTTTAAAAATAAAGAGTACTTATTAAAAACCTTAGGTTCACACTCAAGATAGACAAATACTTCATTGCACCTGAGGAATTCTTTTAGCTTTTAGTTTTACTGCTGTGAGGAAGTGAAAATACAGTATCTCGACTTTATCAAGCATAAAGAAGTTACAACACAGGATTACATCCTTGGAAGATGCAAGTATGGAGGAAGCAAAATGTTAACTAGACATAAGATGATAAATATTGACTAAACTGCCTATCCCAATCCCAGATTTTAGTTAGTTGAAAATAAAGCCATTTTACCATCCTCTTAGTAACAACTGACATTTCCAGGTTAAATGATATCCACCTCTGCCCACCAGGAAATGGACTGAAATTACCCAAAACATTTGGACGGCAAGGTGGCTCAGTGGTTAGCACTGCTGCCTCACAGCTCCAGGGTCCCAGGTCCGATTCCAGCCTCGGTCGACTGCCTATGCGGAGTTTGCACATTCTCCCAGTGTCCGCATGGGTTTCCTCCGGGTGCTCCAGTTTCCTCCCACAGTCCAAAGATGTGCAGGTCAGGTGAATTGGTCATGTTAAATTGTCCATAGTGTTAGGTGCATTAGTCAGAGGGAAATGGGTCTGGGTGGGTTACTCGGAGGGTTGGTGTGGACTGGTTGGTCCAAAGGGCCTGTTTCCACACTGTAGGTAATCTAATCTAATCATTTCTGAAACCAAACAAGGCCAATTTTCATCTAATCGCTCTGAACAAGATTCCAGAGGAGAAAGACCAACACCTAACATGTTATATCATCCCAGTCAGCCAATGTTAAAAAAAAAACAGGTACCTATTTATGTGAAGTTTGAAGGTAAATTGTAAAAATGATATAGACATACATAATCTAGTCTATTAAACAAATGCCAACCAAGCTAGCAAAATATTTAGTTTTTAGAACATTAGTGCCATGTAGTTAAGAAATATGAAATCAGTATATTTATAAGTAGCGAATAACGTCTTTTCAAGTATACACCAAAATAAATGGCTTTTCATCCTCAGTAATTGCCAAGACCACAGTGATGCTCGTTTCTTCTTTAACGTTAAAAAGTGTACTATTTGGCAAACCCATCAACAAGTATCATTGACAGCATTGATTAGATGCTTACGGGTTAGACCATCTTCCTCACCAAGGTGATGGATCCAGACTTAATTATTTTTTTAAAAAAAAACAACTTTTTTTTTTAAAATGGTTGATGGGATGTGGTCATCGCTGAATAAGCCAGTATTTGTTGTCCATCCCTAATTGCCATTAAGGTAGTGGCAAGTTGCCATCTTGAAGCACTTTTGTTTTTGGATGCAAGAAGGAGGATTGTGTTCTTCATATGGAGTACTGATTGTGGGGCTTCCCACCCCTCCCCAATTTTTCACCAGATCTGGGCATTGCCGCTGAGCGAAGCATTTACTGCCAAAGCATGACTGCTTGAGACAAAATGGCTTTGAGCTGCCCTCTTCAACTGCTGGCATCTTTGGAGTGCAGGGACATCAACAGGGCTATTAGAGGGGCAGCTTCTAGGTGTTAACCCAGCAACAGTGGAATGAATATCAAAAAAATTTCAAGTCAGGATGGTGTGCCATCCGGAGGGAAACTTACAGATGGTGGAGTTCCCAAGTATCTGCTGAGATGCGAATTGCATCATTGAACATTAACAATAGTCCAATAATATTACCATCTTCACTCATTTACGCAGCAACTAAATAGAGTCACAGAGATGTACAGCACGGACACAGATCCTTTGGTTCAACCCGTCCATGCCAACCAGATATCCCAACCCAATCTAGTCCCACCTGCCAGCGCCCGGCCCATATCCCTCCAAACCTTCCTATCAAGACTGCCACATTGGATTCATAATCAAACTATCCAAAATTGGCTCATGCAGAAAAGCAACAGAACTATGTCCTTATCAGGAAAACCCCAAGGATATATCTCAGTAAGGCCTTTCTGTGAGAAGCCCAACCAACATGTTGTGAAAGTAGTAGCAGTAGCAGTCCTATAATTGAATGAATCTCAGGGCAAATCATTGAACCTGGTACAGAATTTTCAGTGGTTACAGTATGCCTCTACAGCTGGGTATGCAATCCAAAGGGAAGTCAGACATATGTTGTAGACCTAACAAGATGCTGCAGGATATCTCCACTAACAGTAGATTTTCCCCGTCAGCCAAACCTGGGCAGTAACCACATACAAAGCCAAGGAATATATTGTGCACCCACACAGGCTACCATCTACAGCACAATGCATCAGCAATGTCAACCTTCTGCTTAGAACCTAGCCAATCAGCAACTGGATTTACTGGTTAGTGTTTCTCTCATCGTATATTGAGAAATCAGATGTAATCATTGATAAGTTTCCTTACCCTACCAGTCAGAGCTTTATCAGCTTCTGTCAGTTTCACACCAGCTGCTTGCTTTGCTGCTTCTCTGGCTCCTAGCAGATTTGGAGTGTTTTTCTGCTGGGAAGGTGTGGCTTCCTCATCATGAGTAACTGAGTTTATTTTGATAAAACTGCAATCATCAAAAGAGAAACTAAAATTAGAGTGGTCTTTCTTTGGCCATCTATTCTTAAAAAAGTGATAATGAAGGATTTGACTGGAATTTAATGGAAGAGAAACATGGGAAACTGATGCTAATGTAACTAATTCCCAATGTCATACATAATTAAAATCACTTACACTCTCGACCTTTAACCCTGATCCAAACTGAGCTATCAGTGAAAATCTGATCTTCAAGTGCCATTCTCTGGATTATTCTTTGTTTTAAACATTTTGGGGATAACATCAATCACCTTTTGTGATCATGTGCTTAAACATTTCTGTAGGTATTAACTTCGCCTTTATATAATGTACCATTGAATAAAAGCAAAATACTATAGAAATCTGAAATGAAGGTAAAATGCTAGTGAAAGCAGGTCTGGCAATGCCTGGGGATGATGCGAAAGTGACCAGAAGCTAACAAAAGTTCTGACCAGTAAAGACATTGCATCAATTTTTATATTGGATTTTTCTGCAAACAAAGAAGAGAAACATTTCTCTCCTCACAGATGTTGCCAGACCCATTGAGTTTCTCCAGCACATTGTTTTTAACTGCCTCATATCCTCTGGCCTACATTCCTGCATATCTCCAAAGCCTACCTCTGCCTCAAAAAATACAAAGATTCTGCATCTACTGCCTTTGAGGAAGAGAATTCCAAAAGGAGAAAAAAAAGTGTTTCCTCATCTCTATCTTAAATCGGCAACCTCTTATTTTAAAATTCTGACCCCTAGCTCTGTCTCATTCAAGTTTCTATGTCTCGTATTCGGCAAATCATTGAGGAAATGAGTACAAGAAAAACTTCACACCACACCTGCTGTTTCATTGCATTGGGCAACAAAAAGCTTAGTAAATTTGATATTCCATACCATTAACAAATATTAATTACATTTGAATCAATGTTTCAAAGACGATTCATTTCAGTATACAGTGACAGCTCAAAATGTGAAGAGACAGCATACCTACGGAGGAAATTTTGTGGTGACTTGTGGGGACTAACAGGGTTGAGACTTTGTCCCATTTCTGCTTGGTCATCAAATCCGAAGCATGAAAAAGAGTTCAAAATTGAAACATTTAGCATCACCCCATTAGGTTGACAGGTGCAGAGCAATTATGGTAACAAATTACATAAATCCAAAAATGCAGTAACACGTTTGACAGAATCTACCAGCAGCAAGCGACAGGCAGAAGCAAATTTCTATTGTGTTTTGAAATAGAGCAATCTTCAGATACACACTCTAAATATTTAAACTGCATGCTTTTTCTTAAAATACAAGTTTACAAATAAAAAGTTTTGTTCTCCATTTACCTACCAACCACACCAACCTCCAGAATGCATAAAGTGGACACAATATTATGTCGGAGTTTAGTAGACCACAGATATTAACCAGTTGATTACTGACATAGTGAACCGACATTGGTTACGTCAACAGGGAGGAACATTCGGTGAAGGACACAGGACCAGAAAAAATGAAAGCAAAGCAAAACTGTCTCACTGCAAATAACGGCAACTTGTATAAAGTATCAAGCACCTCACTTTCAAATCAGAAATGCTGACCAACCCTTTACTAACAGAGTGTAATGGAATAAAGCAGCTGACAGCCATTGCATGCAGTCACTCAAGGTGGAGAACGGGATTAGATTGATAACCTGGACTTCAGTTCCTTGGTTTTAGAAACAAGAATCTCCTTAGCTCAAAAGTCTCACCAGTATTTATTGCAATTTGCAAAAACAGCAAGTCAATTCGACACACTTTGTTCAAACGGGCGAACCTTCCAACTTTCTATTATGTTCTCAAACAGCATTTAAACCAATTTACATCAATTTAGGTGACACACATTTAACTCAGCAATTTTAACAATTTTCTACAAAGATGAGTACACTACAATATTTCCAAGCAAATACAACTGAACAAGGATGCAATTAAAAACACTGCAAAACTTTGCGCACAGTGTTAAAAAATGCATATTTATAATGCATTTCCCTTGAACATTGCAGTGGGGGGGGGGGGAGGGGGGCGGGGAAAGGGGATAAGAATAACTGGCCATTCCAAAATGGAAGACTGCTCAAAAAGTGCTGCATTATAAATGTCAGGGCAAAACAATGAATCCAATTCAGGAAAAAATTCCAAGCAGTTTATGAAGAGGGCTGCCACTAAATTAAACATTATGCAGCCAAAGTAAATTAAAGTTGAATTAGGAATATGAACAGCTTAGAAGTCATAGTGGTACTATGTCACTTTACAAGATGCTAACATTGAACAGAAGAAGTATTATTTTGTACCTGAGTAGAAACAGTTTCCTCAAGTTCAGAAAAAGCTTTTGTCTTGCATTCATCAGGTCAATTGCAAGAATTCCAAATTTCAAATGATCACAACAATTTATATCGGGGAAAACAAAAGTAAAGGCTGAACGATTGACAAATCTATTGGTTGAGGCATTGCCATGAGAAAGCATCAAGGAACATGGCTATGACTGAAATACAGAGTCAACTTATCAATCACAGCGTCCCTTTCTCCTGTAGCATTACAGATTGCTTTGATCATTTGAAATTTGGCATTCTTGTGTTTGCCCTGATGAGCGAAAGATGAAAAGCTTCAACAGTTGACACCCTTTTCAGCAAGTCTCAAGTTATAGTGATGTACAGCACAGAAACAAACCCTTTGGTCCAACTGGTCCATGCCAACCAGATATCCTAATGTGATCTAATTCCATTTGCAGCACTTCACCCATATCCCTCCAAATCCTTCCTCTTGACGTACCCATCCAGATGCCTTTTAAATGGTGTAATTGTACCAGCCTCCACAACTTGCTCTGGCAGCTCATTCCATACACACACCACTCTCTGCATGAAAAACATACCTCTGCAGTCCTTTTCCATTTTCCCCTCTCACCCTAAACCTGTGCCCTCTAGTTCTGGACTCCCCCACCCCAGGGAAGAGACCTTGTCTATTTACCCTATACATGCCCCTCATGATTTTGTGAACCTCCATAAGGTCACCCTTCAGCCTCTGACACACCATGGAAAACAGCCTCAGTCTATTCAGCCTCTCCCTGTAGCTCAAACCCTCCAACCCTGGCAACATCCTTGTAAACTTTTTCTGAATTCTTTCAAGTTTCCTGTAATACCATATGAATGCAACAGTGTTATACTGCAGTCATACTTCACATCATCAAATTGAGTCTTAGAAGTGCTTGCTTTAAATATATCAGATCTCAAGCACTGCGTGAGTTAAAGTAAATAATATACTTCATATTTACAGTCCTGGCTTAGCAACAGAGGTTTTACTGTCACATTCTGCTACGAGGTTGAACGGACATCCTGAACAGTTTTCAATCATGGCTAATGGAAGAAATGCTAAGAAAATGGTACATCCCTTTCCATCTCATTACACTGTGCTCCATTAAAATGATTAGATATCTTCAATAAGTAATTTTTGTGTTAAGATTTTAAAAATCAGGCTGTTTGAATTTCCAACGCAATAACAGTTTTTTTTATTGTTAGAAATGAATACAGAAAATGTTAGAAATAGGACTGAAACAATAGGGGTGGCCCATTCAGTCCCTCAGGCCTGCTTAGTCATTTACTTAATTAGGGCTGATCATCTTCACTTCTTTTTCTTATAAATTTGTAAATTTATTACGTACATAATAACTATCTACCATCTCAGTTCTTAAAGCTCCTATTGTTCCTAGTATTCATACCATTTGGCTGAGTTCGACATTGCTACTATCCATTGCAAGAAAAACAAATGCTTCTCGATTTCAGTCAATTCAAATGTATATGTAGCACAAAGCAAACCATTCATCCGAATTAATCCATGCTGGTGCATATATTCTACACAAGTTTCTTCCCATTACATCTCACCCTTCCACACTGTTCTATTTCTCTTTCTCATTTACTCATCTAGTTTCCTTTCAAAACTATCCAAGCTTTTCCTGGAGCCAGTAAATTCCATAATCTAACCATATTGAAGAAACAAATTACTTATTACTTCACTGCTGGAATTAAATGGTGCTAGCATTTTCAGTGTAAGTGGGGGAGGGACTGGGAAGAGAGAACAGTGCAGACAAGGAGCAGGAATGGGAAGGGAGATTACTCCTCCCAGGGTCCATACAGGATTTGAATAGCTTTAGTTCTTGGTCCCTTGTTTCAACTCTCCCGCAAAAGGACATCATTTCTCCAAATCTCTTTCAATCGGATCATCGTACAATTTCTGTTACTATGGCAAATACAAGTTAAGGATCAACCGCCAATGCAGATACATTAATGCCTGACTAGAAAGGCTAGGTCACATTTTCAGATATGGGCAGAATGATTAACTTTCGCCACTGTACAACTCACTATATTTTGTTTTCTCTTTTGCACCATTTGGAATCTCTGAATCCTGACCCTTACCAAACTCAAAACATCTTTCATGCACTGGAAAATTCTAGCTGTTTGCTTCGCTTTGAATTTCCAGCACGTTCATGTTTTCCTCTATGTCATTCGAGATCATTGTAGAAGTACAATTTTAGTAAAATTCGTTAATAAATTATTTAATAATGAAATATCACTATGCCATATCTTGAAGGTCAAATTGTTCTCACACGCAATTGCCTACATGAAAGTTGGTGTGTTGGATATTCTTACTTCAAAACTCATGCATCTACAGGTTTCTTTCCTGCTATGCTGCCGGATATTAAAAAGGCAATACAAACCTTCCTCCTCTTCCACACTTTTGTCAGTAACTGCATGATGACAGGAAAGCAAGTCATTGATCATTCAGAGAAAGATAATTTCAACTGCTGCAGTCGAAATTAAGACAAATGTCAAGTGCTTACAAATTGACATTAAAACATCATAAGAGCTTTACGTATCTGCTCCATGCTAAATTACTTTGAGACAAAAATTTATATTCCATAAAGTCAGCCACTTGCATCTAAAATCATTGTTACACTTTTTGATTGGTCCAGTTACAACATAAAAAGGTGTCTCCAAAGAACTAAATTATTTAAAAACAAAAGTGACTTTAAAAAATTTTAACAATACAAAAAAGAACACAATAAATTAAAATAAAAAAATTTCAAAAATGAAACTGACTGAACCTCTCTGACCCAAATTGTCACTGAAATATGGCAGATTCCAAATATCACCAATCAACTCCCCAAGGCCTGTCCATCTACAAAGGTCCAAGTCAGTAGTGTGATTGACTACTTTCCACTTGCCATGATAAGTACACCTCCATCAACAATCAACAAGCACAATGCCATCCAGACAAAAGCAGCTTGCTAAATGGGTATCCCCATCCACATCCTTCAATATTCACTCCCTCCATACCAGCATTCACTCCCTCAGCCCCACTAACAGTAGAGTGTACTATTTACAAAATACACTGCAGCAACTCCCCATGGCTCCTTCAACATCTTCCATATCCACATCTACCTGCATAAAGGACAAGCGCAGCAGATACACAGTACATCACTACCTCAAACATTTCCTCTGTGCTTCCCAACATCCCAATTTGGAACTAACCACCATTCATTCACTGTCACAGGGTTAAAAACATGGAACTCACTCCTTAACAGAACATGTGGGCGTACCTATACCAGATGGACTAAAGAAACACTGCAGCAGTGACATCATGAGAAGTAGTGGAACTATCACTGGACGAAGAATGCAGAATCCCAGCCTTATGTCTTGGGGACATCAATTTGAATCTCAAATAGTGAAATTTGAATTCAATTAAACAAAATAAAAACTAGAAAAAAAAATTATCCACTGTCAATTGCAGCAATGCTCTTTCAGAAAGGGAATCTGCCTTATCTGATCCGTCCTACATACAATTTCAGACTCATAGCAATGTGGTTGACTTCTAACTGCCCTCAGGCAGTTGACACAACCAGTGACAACGGCATTCCATGTAAGAACTTTTAGAAACCAAGATGACAGCAGCTCACCATCACCATCAAGACCAATTAGGGGTAGCTGGCCTTGCCAAATGACACACACACATCCAGGGAACAAAGAAAAAATTCAGTTTCCAAACATGAAATTTACTCATCTAACTGACTGTAAAATTTCAGCAGGATATATTTATAACACCTAAACAAATAGTCTCTGGCTTTCCATAGCAGGTACTTCTGCAGTATTAGTTGCAACTTGCATTCACAGCACCTTCCACACAGTAAAACATCCTAAGTTGCTCCCTGGCAACAGAATGTCACAAAAACATTTGACACTGTACCAAACCTTTGATTTAAGTACAGACGTTCAAGTTGGACAAACAACAATGCAGGAATGTAATGTCACCAATCATCTGACACCTAGCAAACAGCTATCCAGATGAAATCAAAGGAGTTTAAAGTTACATTAAACAGCACTGGTAGGAGTCAATATTGAAAAAAAGTGCTTTTGCACAGCACAACTAACCTTCATTTTCTGTAGGAGCATAAGTACGTAGAAACTCTGCAAATGCTCCATTTTGCATTAAGAGCTCCTTGTATGTTCCTGACTCTGAAATTTTCCCATCAACCATCACAAGAATCCTATCCACTCGAGGCAGGAATCTAACACCATGTGTCACCAAAACACGGGTCTGTAAATAAAGATATTTTTAACCAAATGCATTTATGAAATAGATGGAGGAGAAAGCATGTAATGGAAATACCAAGTTTCTCAGGTTGCTCACCTTGCCATGGAGTAAACCTTTGGGTCCAATGACTTTATCAAAAATATGTCGACCAACATGTGCATCAACTGCAGAGAGTGGGTCATCCAGGAAATAAACAGAATTTTTGCTGTAAACTGCTCGAGCAAGACTCACCCTTTGCTTCTGCCCACCTGATAAATTCACCCCCTGTAGAGGAAACCAAATTAATTAATGAATTGATTGTCGCTGAAAGGTGCAGCAGGCAGTTAAGAGAAACTGTATGTTAGGATTCATAGCAAGAGGATTCAAGCACAGGAGCAAGAATGTCTTTCTGCAATTATACAGGGCATTGTTATGGCCACATGGAGAATATGGTGTGCAGTTTTGGTCTCGTTATTAGATTAGATTACTTAGTGATGAAACAGGCCCTTTGGCTCAACAAGTCCACACCGACCCGCCGAAGCGCAACCCACCCATACCCCTACATTTACCCCTTACCTAACACTACGGGCAATTTAGCAAGGCCAATTCACCTGACCTGCACATCTTTGGACAGTGGGAGGAAACCGGAGAACCCAGAGGAAACCCACGCAGACATGGGGAGAACGGGCAAATTCCACACAGACAGTCGCCTGAGGCGGGTATTGAACCCGGGTCTCTGGCGCGGAGAGGCAGCAGTGCTAACCACTGAAGGAGGATGTTCTTACTATAGAGAGAGCGCAGTGAAGATTTACCAAATTGATTCCTGGATAACAGGACTGATGAATAAGGAGAGATTGAGTGTGCTAGGATTGTATTTACTTGAGTTTAGGAGTATGAGGGGGATCTCTTGAAAACCTGTAAAATTCTAGATAGGCTAGATACAAAAACGTGGCTTCATTTGGTGGGCAAGTCCAGAACCAGGGTTATATGTTTAAGGATAAGGGGTAAGCATTAGGAGAAATTTCATCACCAGAGAGACACAGACAGAGAGACAGACAGAGAGACAGACAGAGAGACAGACAGAGAGACAGACAGAGAGACAGACAGAGAGACAGACAGAGAGACAGACAGAGAGACAGACAGAGAGACAGACAGAGAGACAGACAGAGAGACAGACAGAGACACAGACAGAGACACAGACAGAGACACAGACAGAGAGACAGACAGAGAGACAGACAGAGAGACAGACAGAGAGACAGACAGAGAGACAGACAGACAGAGAGACAGAGAAGCCTGTTGAATTCACAACCACAGAAAAGTGGCTGAGGCCAAAACGTTCTGTTTTCAAGAAGGTGGTAGACATATTTTGCAGCTAAATGGATCAGGGATATGGAAGAGGAGCTGTATTAGGGTATTGACCTCAATGAACAGCCGTGATCTTTTGAATAGAGCAGGCTCGATTCCTATTCTTATGTTTCTATGCAATCCCAATTTAGACATTTAAATATCTTATCCTGCTTAAGAAAACCTTTGGTTTTGGATGGAAGTGTATTATTCATTTTGCAATAGATCACTACACTAACATCTAGTGTCCTTCAGGGTAATAAACCGATTTTTTTTTGTATGTATCTGAACTGGAATTCTTGGAAGCCTCTACACCTTGCATTTTGTTCATTACATACTGAAGAATTCTGCACACAGCAGCGGAAATGGACAAGTGAAAACAGAACTTTTCTTTCTCCAAAGTTACCAATGTCAATCATTGTGCAACAGAGCTGTAAATGGCCAATTAAATACTTTTGGAAATTCAAATAGATTTAGGACTCAGTAAATAATGAGAACTAAAAGTGCCGCTTTTGGTGCTGGATCAATGGTGCTGGAAGAGCACAGCAATTTAGGCAGCATCGAGGAGCTTCAGCAAAATCGACATTTCGGGCAAAAGCCCTTCATCAGGAATAAAAGCAGAGAGCCTGAAGCGTGGAGAGATAAGCTAGGGGAGGGTGGGGGTGGGGAGAGAGTAGCATAGAGTACAATGGGTGAGTGGGGGAGGAGATGAAGGTGATAGGTCAGGGAGGAGAGGGTGGAGTGGATAGGTGGAAAAGGAGCTAGGCAGGTCAGACAAGTCCGGACAAGTCAAGGGGATTGGAAGTTTGAAACTAGGATGAGGTGGGGGAAGGGGAAATGAGGAAGCTGTTGAAGTCCACATTGATGCCCTGGGGTTGAAGTGTTCCGAGGCGGAAGATGAGGCGTTCTTCCTCCAGGCGTCTGGTGGTGAGGGAGCGGCGGTGAAGGAGTGGCCAAATCTCTCCATTATCATCTCAGCAAGTTGCTCACGAACACAGACTCCTTCAAAAGCATGTGCCAAACCCACAAACTCCACTACCTAGGAGTAAGGCAGCAGGCATATGATAACACAACACCACCAGTTTTACAACTACTGGGCTAAAATCCAAAAATTCCCTCTCTAACAGCACTTTAAATACTCCTACACCCAAAGAACTGCAGTGGTTCAAGGCAGTAGCTCATCACAATCTTCTCCAGGGCAATTAGGGATGGGTAATAAATGCTGGCTGAGCCCAGATTCCACGTACAAAAGAAAGCAAGAAATACAAGGAATACTCAACATGAAGAATGGAATTCTCATATTTCATTCACCTTAATTTTCATTCCTCTTTTTAACCTTCCAGTCATGATGATGTTCAGGATATTTTATATTTGCTAACCAGACAACTACCTGCTAATACTCAATAACTGATTTATTCATTTCCAATCCCTGCTAGTTCTTGCCACAGACCCCAAGTATTCCAACAAAAAAAATCCAAATTCACCTTGTGGCAAATAGTAGGCACAAATTCCTCTAAGCTATTAAATGGAGTTATGTACAGATTTGCTATCAGCACAGTTAAGAGGCTGGAAGGCCCATCGCTATCTCTAATGTTCCTATATATGTACTGAAGTAATTGCCATGCATGGTGCTTATTATATAACACTTTTAACTATTCTCTTCCATTATAATTCTATGGGGTGCAATATGAGATTCACCAATACCGATCAATCCATCAACCTACACAAGGAAAATCACTGGCCTACAGTCATTTTAAACCATTAACTACAGATTTTGACTGTATAATAACCAGATCTTAGGAGTATAGAGTTCAGTTATTTAATGAAAATGCATACTGCACCTTCTCGCCTATTTCTGTCTCATCTCCTGCAGGCAGGGTCTCCAGATCAGGTAGAAGTGCACAGCCTTCAACCACTTTTCTGTACCAATCTCCCATTAATTCCTGACCAAAGATAATATTCGCTCTTAAAGATGCATTTTGGATCCATGCTTGCTGTGGGACATATGCAACTGAGCCCTACAAATGAACAGAAGTAACAAAAGAGTAACTTTGTCAGTTTAGTCCTCAATGTAATAAATATACTTGAATAAACAAGCATTACAGCTAGTACTGCACAATAAACGTTACAAACAAGGAAATGTTTTTATTTATATATGTTCCTATTTATCTATAAGTTACATCTTTAAAACAAGACCTGTTAGCAAGCAAAACAAAATTATTCCACAAAGCATGACACAGGACAGATGGTGGATTCTTTCACCCAATAGTTTTGTTTGTCCACAGGGACATTCAAACCTCTGGGCTTTTGATAAAGGCTGGTTCATGTGGAATCAGAAATCAAATGGCTGAATGAGTAGAAAACTGGCTGAACTCAATACAGGTGAACAAGGGTAAAGGATTATTTCCAAAATGTGGAGAAAGCAAGCAGTGTTTGAAAAAAAAAATGTCAGTGCTGAAATCACAATTATTCAAGAGTTAAGTTAACAAACTGGATTGATACACACCATTTGCAGATGACAAACCAGTAACAGCCAACTCCAAAAGACAATACATGATCCATCAATATCGATCAATCTATCATCCTATAGACATTATAAACCATTAACTAAAAAACTTTTATTTGACTTTAAAATTAGTCAAATCTCAGGAGTATGCATCAAGAGACAATAATGCATTGGAAAACTTGCAGACTGGGCAGTTAAGTACCAAATAAACTTCAGCATTAATAAACCGGAGGTTTGGTAGGAAAAAGAAGAAGCATTACCCACACCCTTACAAAATAATCATTGGCTTGGGATACAAAAGGCAAATGAGCCTCAGGATACAAGTGAACAAATCATCAATAGCAAGTCAGTTCTGCAAAGCAAAGTACTAATAAGACAGTATTTGTAGGAGAGTAGAATTTAAAAATTGAGACACATGTTAAACTTGTATAAATCCTTGGTCAGACTACACTGGAGATTACCGTGCACAAATCTGCTATATAAAAATGATGCACTTTTCTCCATTGTTACTGCAAGAACTATTGACAAAGATGACACCATGCTAGAAACTGCAACGATTGGGAATTTGATTTTTGTTTTGAGTAAGGAGCATCACTTCCTAACAGCACTGTAGATGTATCTACACCAGACAGACTGTATGATTCAAGACAGCAACTCATAACCACCTTCTCCACAGTTATGATGGTTGAGCAACAAAAAATAATGCGAGGAATAAGAGAAAGAATAGTATAGTGATTATAAACAGATCACCCAACTGGACTTTATATGGGTATAAATGTCCTGACTAGACTAGATTAGCAGCCCCAATCAGAGGCTGACATAAAAAGGGATACTAACACTTTGGTTCCTGACTCTGTCAGAGGCTGTATTATAGTCAAGGACTGTGTGTAACTAAAGAGTGACTTGGTGATGGATACTGGTCTCTTAAGAGTTATTATTTCAAGTAGATATTCAGCCCTTTGAACGTGGTGTCTCATTTAAATGAGATCATGGCCGACCTTTGGCTTCACACCACTTTCCTGTAATATCGCCAGTTCTCTTCATATGTTTAATCTGGAGAAATTTAGCAATCTCAGTCTGGAAAATACTCAACGACTGAAACATCACAGCCCTTTAGAATAGAGAATTCGAAAGATGTAACACTCTCAAGGGAAATCAATTCTGACATCTCAATTTTAGAAGATCTGCCATTATTCTGAGACTATGTTTCTAGATTCTGTTCCTTACTACCTCGGGGCCACAGTCATTCAGCTCAGCCACACTATAATCCTCACTCCTGTCCATACTAACTGCAAGAATTTCAAACCTAATGGACAATTTCAAGATTTGAAGCTCCTCCACTCCCACGCACTGTAGACCTCTTTACCTTCCTGACTCTGCTGTCCCTGACAGCTGGTACCACACGATGTGGAACAAGACCATTCAACTCATCATGCCTGCACTGGCTGAACATTGAAAGCCACAACCCCCACCCCGCATCACTGCATGCTATTGCTATTTAAATAATCTTCCAATGTCCATTTCAATGCTTCAATTGAAGCAGTTTCCACCATGCTTCCAAAACATCGTATTCCATACCTTAACTACTGTGTGGAAAAAAACCTCTCATCCTGCATGTACTTCTTTTGCAAAGCACTGCACCCTCTGGTTCTCGACCCTCTTACAAGTGGAAACAGTTCCTCTCCATCAACTCTGTTCAGATATCTCGATTTTTTTAAAAAAGTCATTGCAATGTGACTGTCTTCTGGAACAAAACATCCCTCTCTGTCACATCACAATGTCAATAACTTGAACTTCAGTTCAAAAACCTGAGCTGACGATCTTTAAACCACAGGCAATTACTGCAGATGTGGTTGCTATGTACTGCCATCACATCCAGGAGTTCACACATGCTGCAGCTGTGACACATTAACATAATAAAGATGATAGGAGAAGTATAGAAATGTATTTCTGTTCAATCCATTTATGGTTCACAACTCTCAGCTTCGCACACTGGGCACTCAAGCAGCAACTCAGGTGTAGAAAAGTATCACTGAGTAAACCCCTGTATTTACACTCTGTCAAAATCAAGTCACAAAATGCTGGCTTAGCCAGTGAGCTTTCATCTGAAAAAATAATTTTTCCAAAATATCTGACATGCACAGACATAAACAACTGAATAATGTCCAATTACATGCCTAAGAAAATCATCAATTTTCACCCTACAACAAATAGCTCTTTTTACCAAAATTCAGTCAACATAGATGCAAGATTACAAAGCTGAAGCTTACAGACTCCCATGTAGGTATAGTGGCTAATACCATTACACCAACATAGCTAATAGAATGGAACACTAATAAACCTGTCCACCCATTAACATTTGGCTCCAAAGGATTTTCAGATACCAAGTAACAGTAATGCCAGCCCACAGTGGTAACTATACACCCAGTTCCAACAGTGAGCCAGGCTAGCTGACTAATCATTGATAATGCCCTGGAGTACTACTTAGATCTAATGCTCAAGTATTGATTATCATAATGGACAAATTAGTACCAAAGTATTATCAAAAATGTTATCAAAATGCATCTATTGTTCTCCCACCCTGATGAAAACAGTCACAGGTAAATAATTAGAAAATTGGCAACAGGGCAGTTGAACTGGGTGAGATGCAGAACAGCTACCATGAGCAGCAGAACCCATCACAAAAGGAGTCACTGCATTTACAGAAGCCTCCTGACCATAATATGGATACATATATACCCACTAAATGACAGTGGCAGGACTAGGGGTGAGAAACAGCAGCAATCCAATCATCATTGGCACCAAGCCTTAAAATTTATACGTATCAAGCCTTATCAAGCCTTCAGATTACACCTACACTTCTGCTAAGTATAACATGCAAGTTCCCTGGTAACCTGGAATTTTGAGACACAACAGCAAGACAACAGGAGGATGCTTTACCTTAACAGCAACATAGCCTTCTTTTTTCTGCATTTCCCCAAGCAACGCAGAGAGAAGGGAAGATTTTCCACATCCAACATGTCCCACAATAGCCACAAGAGAGCCTTCAGGAATTTCAATATCAATGCTGAGAGAAAAACATTAAAATAGAGCAATAAATGTTTGTACAAGGTAAGAAATTAATATGAAATTGTATTAAAATAAAGTTAGCTCTTTATAAAAGTAGCATTATAAAGTAAAGTAAATTAATTGATCAAATGTTATCCAAATACTAGTATTTCTTTAGCTACAATTTCCTGCAAATTATTTTGCTCTCTGTATAAATGAAGGAGAGCAATATTAATTGATCATACACCTGATCATTTCTTGTTCTTTTTCTCAGAGGGTGGTAAATGGGATCCAAGTCAACGTGTTTGGTCATAGAGTTCCAGTTGGAATGCCGTGGTTCTAGGAATTCTCGTGCAATTCTCAAGTAATAGGTTGGAAAGTTACAGTTTATGCAATCCGAAGAGCTACATTATAATAGTTAAATGATTCTTATTAGATTCTACATCATTTATTTTACATGCTCAGTATTCAAGCATGGTTAATAGGGTCAAAGTTTTTAATCAGTTACTCAACACAAGACTATAATTTGTGCTCTGCTCTGTCAACAGACAATATCACACTGTTGAAGGCAGTTATCAGTCATGGAAAGTGTAACAGCCTGAAACAGTCGAAATGCAAATGAAATTAGGCCTGCACAATATCTAGCATTGGGCTGGCAAGTTGCAAGTAACGCAAGATTTTACTTCAATTTTTATCTAGTAACAGTGTATATTACTCCTTGTTTTGAATTTGAGACAGTCATACAGTATTCTAATAAGCTAGATTACAATGGCAAGCATTCTCCAAAACATCTGTACTGATATCCCAGAAGATACTACAACCCAGGACAGGTTCACTCTGGTCCCCTTAGGGCACACAAACTGCTCTAACAAAGCGAGCAGTGATGCTGGTTCTGTGGACACAGTCTCTGACCATCTAGTACATAACATTGTCTAAGAAAACAAAGTGAGGCAGACAAAAATGGTGAGATCATAAACAAAAAAAGGAGGCTTGGGGGTGACCTTCTGGATGGGTATATGAATAGGAAGGGTTTGGAGAGATATGGGCCAAGTGCTGGCAAATGGGACTAGATTAGGATATCTGGTCAGCATGGACAGTTGGACCAAAGGGTCTGTTTCCGTGTTGTATGTCTCCTTGACTATGACTAAATGTCTATATGGCAAAATGGCAGAATAGCATGTCTTTTTCAGATTAACAGATTGCATCTCAGACACCAACAGAAAGACATGGTTGCCATAGTAGTTGCCATAAAAAGGAAGTGTATACTGGACAATATGACCGAGATATTGGACAGCAATGCAGGTACTATACATAAGTTTTGAAGACTGCCACCTCAAAACTATTCCCCACAACCCCTCCAGCATTACAAACTAACACACCATCTGTCACCTCCCAAACATCCTTGTTATATACAATTCTCTCCCAAGCCACCGCTAACATAACTTGAAATATTGCATTACTCAGTAGTACAAACCAGAACATCTTTAGTAAACACGATTTTTTTTTTTTAAATTGCCAGTATTAGCATTCTTTGGAATAAATTACAACATCTGCTTAAAACTCAAGAGATACATATAATACTGCAAGATAGAAATCTATTTGGTTTGCTCCTTACTTGTTCAGGCACGGGGGATCTTCATTGGACCACCTGAAGGTTCCATCATGCACAATGATACTGTTCCATGCTGCATAGACAGAAATATAATTTAACTTGCATGGAAGGAAATTGACAACTTCTAGTCCCAGCCGCTTAATTAATCTGCATAGTGCATATGAATCCCAAGTGTAGTTCTTGATAGTTCCTGTGCTAACCAACATAGTCAGGACATTACAAAAGATATTAAGGTTCTTCTATCATCCATGAACTTGGGAGAAAGGCTGTCTGCTACTCCAGAATCTACTTAGAAACAATTCTCAAATTTTTCATCATTAGAACAAAATAATTCTGAGGAAGATAACACCAAATAAATTGAAACAAGCATATGTGCACACAGCATTTCACAAGCAGTTAATTGACCAAGAACAATGGAATATCTGGAGGATCTGAAATGCACTCTACAAAAGCAAGTTTATTTTTTGTAATTGAACTAGTATATCTATCTTTCCCATCACTGCACTATTGTGTACAGTAACAGTCAAAAGAAAGGAGTTTGGGGACTAAGCTATCTGCTCCCAAAACCTTCGCCAAAATTGGCGTGACTTCCAACATCCAAAGCTTCTGAGAACGACCCAGGGAGGGCACTGCATATTTTGTTTGTTTTTAAAAGCAGCAAAAATTGAAAACATGCAAAACATCACAGCTTACTCAATGCATCTGCCAACAGAAAAGACAGATTGGAAAGTTGCAGGAGGAAGCACATATTAATATTTTGCACCACCACCTTTTACACCAGTTTTGTCTAACTGGGAATCTACTCAATTGTTAAGATTATAAAATTAATTCTAAACTGAGAAAACATACCATTCAAACTGTGCTAAAGGGAGAACAGTTTTAAGTGCATTTAAATGGCACTACACAAAACAAGGAATGAATCAAAAACACAAATACAGAGCAGGATGTAAAGCAGAGATCCATTTCTAGCTTTTGGTTAGTGCAGAACTTGAGTATTGATGAAAAAAAGGTATTTTATATGAGCTATCCACCTTACAATCAATCATCGGGACAATTCACAGGAAATATCAATGTAAAAGGGAAAAACAAGCAAACAAACAAACTTCCTGCCTTACAAGAAAAGAATGCAAATTGGTTAGTAAATGTGCTATGAATGTTAGAGATCTTATGCATGTAAGGTAATGACTGACTGTTAATACCATACTTTGATTAAATTTCAACCAGAGTAGAAAAGTGTGGCACTGAAAAAACACAGGTCAGGCAGCATCTGGGATGCAGGATGGTCAACGTTTCAGGCATAAGTCCTTCATCAGGAACGTGATGAAGGGCTTCTGCCCAAAACATCGACTGTCCTGCTCCTCAGATGCTTCCGCTGCCTGACCTGATGTGCTTTTCCAGTGCCACACTTGTCGATTGACTCTTCTGCACCTACAGCCCTCACTTTTGCCATAAATAGATTCACTCTTGCAGTGAAACTGTGGGCCATATATCGCAAACCTCCTCAAAATGTACTCTTTCAGTAGTATTAATTGCCTGTTCAGGAGAAGGTCCACTACTCACAAGTATGGACTGAATGTCTGTCCACTGTGTCTAAATCCAGTTCCTCATGAGACAGAAATGTTCCCAGGCGCTTCAAGGAAACATTGGCCTGAAGAAAAACAGAAATGCCATTTAGCTAACGTAGTAACTTTGAAATAAATCTTCAAGAAAGCAGCATCAAGTGCTGCTTATTTATATTTTAGCGCAGATAACTGGAGATAGTTTAGTATTTTGGTTGCAATACTTCAAGGTTGATGATTTATTCATAAGATTCCAAAATGTTTCAGCTTGTCAACCTTCAGTCCTAGTATTGTTTCATTTAATGATAAAGAAAAATAAATTATTTACTCATGGAATGTGGGCCTCGCTGTCTGGGCCAAGATTTACTGCCTGACCCTATTTGCCCTTGACAAGGTGGTAGTGAGCTGCCTTCTTGAACCGCTTCAGTCCACCTGCTGTGGGTTGACCTACAATGCCATTAGGGAGGAAATTCCAGAAGTTTGACCTAGCAACACTAAAGGAACGGCGATATATTTCCAAGTTAGGATAGTGAATGGCTTGGAGGGGAACATGCAGAGGATGGTATTCCCATGTACCTGCTGCCCTTGCCCTTCTCGATGCAAGTGGCCATGGGTTTGGAAGATGTTCTCAAAAAGGACCTTTGGTGATTTTCAGCAGTGCATCTTGTAGGTGGCATATATGCTGCTACTGAGTGCCAGTAATGGAGGGAGTAGGTGATTGTGGATGTAATGCCAATCAAGCTGCCTGCTTTGTCCTGGACGGTATCAAGCTTCTGGAGAATTTATTGGAGCTGCACTCATCCAGGCAAGTGGGGAGTATTCCATCATACTCCGGACTTGTGCCTTGTAGATGCTCGACAAGCTTTTTCTGCAGACGAGTTTCTCACCACAGTACTCCTAGCCTCTGATCAGCTCTTTTGGCTACTGTGTTTGTGTTAAGTCTATTTGAGTTTCTGGTCAATAGTAACTCCTAGGATATTGATAGTGGAGGATTCAGTGATGGTAACACCACTGAATGTCAAAGGGCAGTAGTTAGATTGCATATTATTGGCGATGGTCACTGCCTGGCATTCGAGTGGTGTGAATGTTACCTGCCAGGATAGTGTCTTCAGTCAATACCAGACAGACAGACTGACAGACACATACACTTTATCAGGAGATCATTGATATAAATACATGCTTACAACAATAGAAGCATTTACTTACTTGAACTAAACTGCTAATGACCATAGGGAGCATGTTGAGTGGAAATCTAAGAATGTTAAAAAGTGCCAATGAAACAAAAGCTTTCTGGGCATCCAACACATTCTTCTCATCTATAAGTACGTACACTGCAAATGTAGACAAAGCAACCTATACAAAACGAAAGGGAAACAAGATGCAAAAGATTAAGTTCATACAATCTTATATATGTTGAGATATTGCATGAAAATTAATTGGACTTAATTTACAAAACATTGAAATGTTTCTATTGTCAGGAAACCTTGGGCATAAAATTGTTGGTTATCTGATACAAATCTACTTCTTGATCAGCAATGAGTTGCCAAGTACTCAAAGTCAGAATATCATAAAAGTGTAACAGTGCAAAAGGAGACTGTCCAGCCACTGTAGCTACAATAGCTCTTCAAATGGGTATTAACTACAAACAATTTCCGGACTTTTCCCCATACCACTGCATATTATTTGGTTAGAATTAATCACCCAATACCATCTTGAATGTCTCATATCTTAATTAGCAGCACACTCTAACAAAAACAAGCCAGTAAATTATTGCTAAATGGTAGGATTACATCTCGAAAAGCAAAACTAAGACAAATTATGTATATTAAAAATAAACTTTACAAAACTAGAATTTGATCTCGGAGCACTAATTACAAAGTTCAGTCTGGCATTTTAAAGTCGTAGCCATTTACTCTCGAGTTACAGGGATGGTGATGGTGGTGAATTGGATATAGTCACACTCACTAAATCAGATCTGTGTTTCTTGTTCAACAGCTTTCCAAATGAGTTTCCATCGTCAACACACGGTTGAGTGTGCCTTTATAGTTTATGGTGCTGGCCAATTTTGGCTGGCCTATCCAGTATCATTCTTTTCTGACGTTTCTTGGCAGTTAAGGGCAACTAGGGAGGAGTTATAAATGATGAACCAGCCAGCAACACCCACATTGCATGAGCAAAAGAAAATGCAAAAAGTTAACCACAATTGGGCATAGGTTTATGGTAAGAGGGGAAGGTATAAAAGGGACCCAAGGGGAAACTTTTTCATGCAGAGGGTGGTGCATGTATAGAATGAGCTGCCAGAGGAAGTGATGGAGGCTGATACAATTGCAACATTTAAAAGGCATCTGGATGGGTATATGAATAGGAAGGGTTTAGAGAGAAGTGGGCCAGGTGCTGGCAGGTGGGACTAGATTGGCTTGGGATATCTGGTCAGCATGGATCCATTTCTATGCTGTAGATCTCTATGACTGTGACCTTGTAAGTCCAGAATCACACCGCGGCCAGACAGGAGAAGGATAGTAGACTTTCCTCCCTAAAAGTGACATTGGTAAACCTTGCAACAATTACTTCATGGTCATTATTATTCGGACTGGCTTTAATTTCAATTTAGATTCCATCTCCTCCCACAGCATTAACTGCTATATTAGTAACGAAATAACATTACCAAAACACTTGCAGAGGATAATGATTTAGTGCAAAGGTCAGTGAATTAGGAATCCAGTAGCTAAAGTTACAGGAACTGGTGGTATCTGAACTCAATCAATCTGGAATTGAAAACCAGTTTTAGGAGATGTGACCATCAGACCTAACGTGATTCATATAAAAACCCTACCTGATCCATTAATCTCCTTAGGGGAAGGCAATCTACTGTTCTTAGTCACTCTGGTCCACGTTACCCCAGACCCATAACAAACATGGTTGACTCTCAAATACCCTAGAAATGAATGGGTTGCTGGGCCATGTCAGTGGTTAATTAAGAATGGGCAACAAATACTGGTCTGGATTCCCACATCCCATGAATGATTATTTTTAAAAAAAGTCAACAGCACCACTTCCCCTCAATGCTGAGTGAGGACACAATCAAATCCATCTAACAATACCATGGACAAATAATTTGTAACTACACTGGAGCTGCTGGGTGCAAGTTTCAAAAGTCTCATGTTAAGAAAAGGAGAAAAGAAATCTTAAGTATAAATGTTGAAACCACATGCAAAATATGCAGTTCAGAAAAACTCAGATTAATGCCCCAACATAGGCAAGTAATCCCTAAGACCCAGTTTTGCTCCTTACATAGTCAGTAAAAGGTGCATAATCAGTCCTGTCTTACGTAAACCTTGCTACATCTCTTCCGATTTATTGAACAGAACTCTGCTGTATAAACTATATTAGACAGTAATTAGATGGTCGGAATCACATCAGTTATTTTAAAAGTCAAAGCAACACACAGGAACACTGCTGCAGAACCCACTGATTTTAACATTTATCCTTCATTATGTCCCTTATAATAAACAAGCTCTTAAAATAGGTCTAGAATTCTTTCCAGTCATAAATTCATTGCCCAAGACAACACTTTACCAGTATAATATATTGCAGGCAGTGACATATCTCTGCTGTGCATACTTTAACCTAATGTAGACATAAAATCTCATCAGCTTTTATAAAGGACATCTCTTATTGGTTTTGACAAATATATACAAAGATTATCTAATCCTTTGCCACTTCTGTTGCATTAATAGAAAAAAAATCAAACTGGAAAAATATATTATAAATACATTAGAACGCTCTCTTCAAAAGAGATTTTTCAAACAGTCTTTATTTTGAGACACTTCACATTCCAGAGATGAATAAGATCACCTTAAGGGATTACATTAACTAAATTATGTTGCTTAACATTGCAAAAGTGGCATTTGAAAATGTGCGGCACAAAAACAATCGACGAGCTTTAATATGAATGATTCAACTTTTGCAGTTAACAGGTAGCACAAAACTCAATCAAGTAAAAATACTCCATAAGTCAAAATAGATGCCTGTGCCCGTCATTGCCCCACTGTTTCAATGCAATTCATATGCACGGAAAGTACTTCGAAACAGAATAATAACTCTGATTTCCAAACAATTTACACCAAGTTATAATGTCCTTATGCATAAAATATTTTTGTTCAATATTCATCATCATATTTTTATACATACAACAAAACCAGTGGTCTTATGGTAGTATTCAGAGTGAATTCCTAACTGTAATTTAAAAGGGAGTTTGATAGACAACAGTGAAAACATTTAGGAACACCTTAATCAGTTATTAATTTTTCTCTGCACTTTTGTTAGCTGTGGTTAGCACAATTTCAAACTGCAGCTATTCCAGCACAAATGTAATCATCCCTTTGTTACGGACAAATATTGTAACAATACCATGGGGAAGCTGTAGGTTCAAGTGGGCATGTAGCCAATATGGCATCTGGTTTATTTAATTATAGGCGTCATGAGGCATAAGAGAGGTCTGACATTTTTATGGTTAGGCTGTCTGTAATACTGAAGATGGTAGGAGTGGGTTGCATTATTCAGATATAAACAGCCTACAGGGATGGAAACAACTTCAGTTAGTCGGGAAGTCTTTGGTAGTTTGTGAATTTCTATAACTCTCCAGCCTAAGGATTTGATTGTCAGAGTAATTCAAAAGGTGTAAAACTGAAGTCATGGATAAAAGGACCACGGAAAAAAGAAATCAAGTAATATTGAAAATAGATTGGAAAACATCGCACACGCAATTCTTAGAACAAAACTGTGCAAGTTTATCTAAGCATTGTTGAAAAAGTGTCTATTTAATTCTTGTCAATACTGGTTACCAACCTTAAAGAAATCTGACTACTGTTTTGCTGAGAAAACAATTATTTTGAAGGACAACCTTAAAAAAAATGTACAGTACTAATTTGTTGGTTTTATCAATTTGTGGCTTTCTTGCATTTGATTTTTAGTCAACATTTGTGCTACTCCTATTACAGTTCTAACCAATGATATAAAATAATGATCTTGGAGAAACATCAATGCCATACAGTTTTCCAAAAAAGCAAACCGATATCTTAACCATTTTTGGATAAAATAAAATCCGGCCCAAAGTCCAAACAATCAAAAAATGCAATGTACTCACCAGAAATGGTGCACAGACCCAAGTGAAAGTTGAAACTGCTGAGAGATAAGCAGCATTTTTGAGCACTTTGAGCTCCTTCTCCCTAATTTGCAGCACCTTCTCCTTGAATGCCAGCTCCCAAGCATATAGCTTTAACACTCTTATTCCATTTAGAATCTCATTCATCAGTTTGATTCGATTGTCTTTCTCTTTCATCTGCGTGACCTGGTATTAAAACAATAAAATTATGCATTTAATAAGACGAAATAGCTCACCTTTCTATTTTATGAAATGTTACTAATGTGCAGAAAATACTTGGGCATGGCAGTAGAGAGAGAAACACAACTAACATTCCAAGTTGAATACGACTGTAGTTCAGAATTGAAAGCCCATCACATTTCTACTTTGTTTGCCACTGAAAGCAGTTGGGAAAAAAAATAAAACAAGGTTGGAATTCTGTACAGGTGCAAGAGATAAAACCATAAAAGGTATAACGCAACAAAATGCCTTCTCATGCAAAGAGTTTTTAAAATTTTACCCATTTCATATATTAAATGATTTTCAGTAATTTGAAGAATCCCCATGTATTACTCAAATATCTCGGAACTAGAGCATGATTTGGATGTTTTAGTGTCAATCTGGTCTAGTTCAGATTGGCAAATCTGGGCAAGTGTAGCTAGTTATAAACTCTAAAGTCAGGGGGCAGTTCCAATTGTTTTAATAACCGGCTTTGACAAAGTGCAATCTTAACAGCGCAACAGAGCAGTGCAGAAAGAAAGAATCTCTTCATACACCACATCCTCAGTGATTTTATACATCTGAGCTCCAGTTATGGTAAAGATTTGTGAAAGTACTTGTTTGCATTGCAAAGATATCAGAAATGCAATAAGAACATAAAATACACACATCAACTCTTCCAAAAAAACATGGACGACTCCAGATTCTGTGACGTGATTAGCTTCATATGAAGATAATGCACTGATGACGCACTCAAGTCATTTTACAATGTAACTAGAGCTATTAACCTGAAGTCCAAGATAAAATTAGCAGTTCCATCCACATTAATGTTAGTATGGTAAAAATGTGACATTCATTTGAGTCATAGAGATGTACAGCACGGAAACAGACCTTTCAGTCCAACTCATCCATGCCAACCAGAAGTCCTCACCTAATCTAGTCCCATTTGCCAGCACTCAGCCCCCTAAAATCTCCTATTCATATACCCCTCCATAAGCCTTTTAAAATGTTGTAATTGCACCATCCTCCACCATTTCCTCTGGCAACTCATTCCATACATGCACTACCCTCTGCATGAAAAAGTTGCCCCTAAGGTCCCTTTTAAATCTTTCCCCTCTCACCCAAAACCTATGCCCTCTAGTTCTGGACTCTCCCAATCCAGGGAAAAGACTTTGTCTATTTACCCTATCCATGCCCCTCATGATTTTATAAACCTCTATAAAGGTCACCCCTCAGCCTCTGAAGATCCAGGGAAAACAGCCCCAGCCTGTTCAGTCTCTCCTTATAACTCAAACCCTCCAACCTGACAAATCCTTGTTAATCGTTTCTGAACCCTTTCAAGTTTCACAACATCCTTCTGAGCGGAGGGAGACATAATGAAAGAGAAAGCACAATGGGGCATGAAGTACTCTATTTAAACTTAGTTAAATAAAACATTTTCTCAGAAGGCTTTGTAAAAGGGCACAAGACATTTGCAGTTCACTATTTCAGGTTAAATTTTAGATTTTTATTTTATTAGTTACACTGATGGAATGTAAGAGTTATATTATCAAACAAGGTAAATGTAAAAAGATAGTAAAATAAATAAATTTGACAAAATTCAAAACTTCATTAAAAAGCAGAAAATCCTGGATATACTCAGCAAGTCCAGCAGCATATGTGGGAGACACAAAGCTTTTTGTTTTTCTTATCACCTCAATCTCTTCCTGTGGATCAAAACTGAAGTTTCTACCTCTGTTCAAGTCTGAATAAGTCATATTGACCTGAAACCTTAACTCTGTTTCTCTCCACATCTGCTAAAAAGACCCAAGTATCTCCAGCATCCATAGTATTTTGCAATTGCATCGTTGTACCTGGAAGTTTTTAGTTTTCATTGCAATCACACCATTTACAGGGACAAGGAGAATCATAACTGCCACACCTGCTAGCACGGAAGGCCCCAGATTCTGAAGTACAAAAATATTAAAATTGTCAGCAATATTTACATAACTTTTAAACAAGTGTAGAAATCTTGTATTCTATTCTGTAATGAAAATCAACACACCAGTTTTGGAATCCATACTGTATCATTTGGTAAAACATGAGGATTTCATTGCTAAATAACTGCTAGTATTTGAAGAAAAAAAGAGCACAACTGAAGTTGTTACATAACATCAGAACTTCATTCCTTCCAATTTAGATTAATCTAATCCAAATCTTTTTTCCTAGAAATTAGGAAGTTATAAATATTTCCCCAAATCTCACAACCGGTAGAAATTTTAGCATTACCCAAACATTTTTACCAAACTTGATTTGCAAAACACCACAGATGATGTTGTGACTCTTTAAAAGTAGATTTTCGGTAAGGTATAAGAGAAACCTTGTACAAGGACTCCAGTTATAATTCCATGATAGTTTTCAGGTGAGCTTGGCAAATACACACAGGAATGGAGTAGGAGGTCATTAATTCTAATAATGTCATTCCCAGAAGGAATGAAGTGCAGAAAGTTTTGATTATAAAAATAGATCCAGTCCAGTTGTTGAGACAGAAAGCGAAGATATATTCCTTTGCAGATATATAGTAATAAATTGACTATTCTTGTCTTAGAGCTCCTTTGGCCCCAATGTTACAGGTGTTCCCTATACATTTGCACTCACACTACTAATAGACACATGTTCTTTTTTAAACATTAAAAAGATATTAACAGTGCGATTACTCAGACACTAACTTCAACTACTTCACAGAAGAAATGATTACTACCTTTAAATTTATCTTTCTCTGGAAAACAGGGCAACAGCCCCTCAATCCTTCCCCTTTTAGATTCAATAAATCATTTTGTTCACTGCTTCCCTGAAGAGGCTCCACAGTAACACCTTCAAAATCTCATTATCTCCCCACTTTATTTCTCCTTCCATACCAGCCAGCATCTCCCTCTCCTTGATTACACAATCATAATTTCTCTTAGGATTCTATCCTCACTTCATAGTTCATGCACTTGCTTCCCATACTATATTTTGCTCACGCAGCTTGTAGTTGGTTTCTTTTCCCTCGAGGGATCTGCAATTTTGTCTTCACAATTCGGCACCTGCCATTACAGCGATTGTCTCAAATCCAATGCCAGCAGAAGCTACACCTACCTTCACTTTCCATTTCAGTAGCCACTACCAACTTTCAACCCCTCATTGGGTACAATAAACAATGGCCAATAATTGTGGTAGCAACAGGACAAGGGAGGGCCTACTCACCTTATGATCCTCACTGAGCTTTTTTTCCCTCTTTTCATTCATGGGGATGAGGGCATCACAGGCTAGGCCAGCATTTATTGCCAGAGGGCAGTTAAGAGTCAACCACATTGCTGTGGGTCTGGAGTCACATGTATTCTAGACCACCAAAGGATGGCAGATTACTTTCCTTAAAAGGGCATTCGTGAACCAGATGTTTTTTTTTCCCAACAATCGTCAATGGATTTGTGGTCATCATTTGGCTTTTAATTTCAGATTTTCACAATTCAAATTCCACCATTCACAGTGATGGGATTAATTGGGTGCCCAGGACATGAGCTGGATTGCTGGATTAACATTCCAGCAATAGTACAATCGCTTCCCTTGTAAGATGGAGGCCCAGCTAAGCCAAGTTGCATCTTTCAAGAATTTCAAAGCTGGTAACACCAAAACAAGATTTCTATTATAGTGCACTTCATATAGCATGCACACATGCACATCACAAATAAACATGCAGGAGCAGCACATGGTAAAGAACCTAAATCTATGTCAGTCTTCATAGCAATGAGGATTTGATCACAGGAGCAGGGATGCTTTGCTGCAATTGTACAGGGTTTTGGTGAGACCACACCTGCATTCCAATGACATAGTAAGTGATTCTAAAGAGTGAAGTTGGTAAAACAGAAACTTCATCTATCCAAAAATATAAATAATTTAACAACTCTGGGTAAACGTTGTTTTAACAAATAACTGTCCAGAGGACAGAAGAAACACCAAATTAATTACCTGCCACAGAAAGTACATAGCCAGGATCACCTGAAGTGGTGCAGACCAGATCATATTTAAGTAAGTTATCAAATCCATGAACTTCTGTGCATCCACAGACATCAAGTTTACAATTTCCCCAACTGTGGAAGTTTTCCTTGCTGCATTGGAAATTACTAGTGCCTTTGTACAGGGAAACAAAAACTGATTACTCAGAAAATCATCCTTTCAGTGATTCAAACAACATTTGATATGTACAATGAAATGTAAACAATTCTATTTAAACAGCAATCTAAACTAATAAGTTCAACCAGTTAAAGCTTTATAACTAACATTTCGAGAAGTGTAATAACTATTCTGTAGAAGTAAATAGATTCAAATAAAAAAGGTAATTAGCAGATTTCTTTACTCAGAATTTCTGTTTAAAGAAACTCACTTTGTCTGGGAAGCAAAATAAACAGAGCTTGACAGCATTTATAAGTTATTTGCTTCATAATCTTTACTACTCATTTTTAAGTGTTTTCAATAAGGTTAACTGCACTAATTAGTTTTGAATTCCTTGCAAGAAAAAAATAATACAAGATTGGATTGGGAGCCTTGCACTTGAAGATGCAGTTTTAAAAATACATGGTTCCATACAATCTTAGAACATAATTTTCCACAGTAAACTTAAAATGTATTCAAGTTACCGAATCAAGAAACTATCCATGCCTCAATAACTAAATGCTATAAATTCTGTGTCTTATGATCCTGTTTCAAAACCACCTTAAGAAGAAACAGTGCTTCAAAAATGCTCCAAATAAACCTGTTGGACTAATAAACCTGGTGTTGTATGATTTTTAACTTTGTCGAATAATCACAAGTGATGAACTTACTTAGAATATATAACAGAACTACAGATTTCCTACTCAGAATAGCTGCCTCATTACTGATTAATAATTCTGCCAACAGTTTAACATTTTCACATTATTCTATTAAAATTATCAAAAGGGACTATTGGCATGGTTTTTTCACATTTCTTTCCACCCAAAGTAGCATAACAAACTTGTACCTTTCTATAAACAGCTCCGATAATAGCAGTTTTTAGTCTCATTCCAGTGACAAAACAAATTTGGAAGTATTGATGAAGAAAGAGAGTCTGGATAAATGCACATAAAAATAGTAGCACAACATAAAAGTAGCCTTGCCAGCTTGGCGCCTTATCATTATTGATGAACTGCAAAAGCAACCTATCAAAAAAAAAGGACAAAAAAAGTGATTAAATGCCTAGGGTTATATCCAGCTTCACAGCAATTAATTTAATGTTATATTATGTCACTAAGTACTTAGACATAATTTAAAACAATTATGAATAGCAAGAGCCAAATTTCAACTAAAAATATTGCAGTGGGCAGCATGGTGGCACAGTGGTTAGCACTGCTGCCTCACAGCGCCAGAGACCCGGGTTCAATTCCCGACTCAGGCGAATGACTGTGTGGAGTTTGCACATTCTCCCCATGTCTGCGTGGGTTTCCTCCGGGTGCTCTGGTTTCCTCCCATAGTCCAAAGATGTGCAGGTCAGGTGAATTGGCCATGCTAAATTGTCCGTAGTGTTAGGTAAAGGGGTAAATGTAGGGGAATGGGTGGGTTGCGCTTCGGCGGGTCGGTGTGGACTTGTTGGGCCGAAGGGCCTGTTTCCACACTGTAAGTAATCTAATCTAATCTAACAAAGGCACATAAAGGATTAATTCAGATTATGCTGCTTGGATCACAGAACAATGACAGAAGATGCTTAAATAAGTTACTATCTACCTTCCTTGGCAATGGTGCTATGCACTCCCAGGCCACTAACTGAAAAAAGCATTGACTGTGGATATGCTGTTCAGTCTACTTATTTCCTCCTGTACAACAATATCCCTCATGACCCCACCTCAACTTAGGAGCCAAAATTTAAGATCTGGGCTTCTAAACCAGCTAGAATCCAGTACTTCTAATGTTCCCCTTTCTAATTTCCCCAATGCTTGCAGTACAACATAATCAGCACAAGAATAGTGCTCGTGTCATATCCCATTTCAATAACACATTAACCCTGTGCTTGCTAACTTAGTCATTCTCTGGCAGTTTACATGATTAAAATTTAAAATAGTTATAAAAACAGAAATTGCTGGACAAACTCAGCAGGTCTGGCTGCACCTGTGGATAGGGAAACAGAATTAACATTCAGGACCAGGGACACTTCTACAGACGTACTTCTTCAAAATGGTTATCTTACGTTTGAATTACCTTTTCAGCCTTGCCTTTCCCTACAATTTTGGTCTCCTTCACACATCACAGTCTTGGGAACCTGTTTTTTGGTACATTCTCTGTCTTTCAGTAAACCACTGGTGTCAGAGCATGCCAAGTAACTCAGCCTTACCATTTGGAACTCCTTTCCTTAGTCACTCTGCCTCTCTACTTCTCCATTTTTCTTTAAAAATGTTCTCAGATTCCATATTTTGCATCCGAGCATTCACTAACTTCTCTAAACTGTTTCACTAATAGCTTGGGACTGATCCATCTTAGTCATTCCTTTCTAAAGTGCACTGGGTAACATTGTATAGGAAAAGCATTCCATAAATGTAAGTTAGTCATGTCTGATACATCAGTTGGAGCTTAAACATGTTGTTCAAGTGCATGGGCAGGGCAAATAAACTTGAAAAGCAGGAAGAATAACTCAGAAGACAAATAGTACGTTACATTTCGATACAGAGTGATTAGAGTACAAAAGTAAAAGATGGCATTAGTGAAGTCACATCTATACAGATGTGTGTAAATTTGATCTCCTTGTCCAATGGAAGACATACCTGCCTTAGAGGGAGAACAACAAAAGTTTACTAGCTTGACTCTTGGGTTGAGTGGTTGTATTGAGTAAATTCCCTAGAATTTAACATTGACGTGATCTAATTTACATATACAAAACATTAAAGGATTAATAGAACAGAATTAGAGAAAATGTTTCTCCAACTGAGATATTTAGAACTTGGGCTCAAAGATCTGCAGTCAATAATGTCCACCCCCACTAGGGCGGTCTCAAAGCTCTCCACTTCTTCCTGGAGAAAGGATCTGAACCGTCTCCATCCACCACCTACCTCCTCCACCTGGCCGAGCTCATCTCACCCTGAATAGCTTCTTTTACACTCCTCTTTCCTCAGGTCAAAAAGGTAGCCATAGATACCCGCATGGGCCCAGTGACACCAGTCTCTTTGTGGGTTACGTGGAACATTGCTTGTTTCAGTCCTTTCAAGCCACCACCCATAACTTTCTCCACTATAATTGATTATATCATTGTTGCTGCTTCCCCCTCTCTTTCAGAATTAGAAAAGATTATCAATTTCACTTCCAATTTCCACACCACTCTCACCTGATCCATCTCTGACTCCACCCATTCATTCCTTGAAATCGGTTTCCATTTCTGGGGATAGGCTGGCCACCAGTATCCACTAAACCCAGTGACTCCCACAGTTACCTTGACTACATATCATCACACTTTACTTCCTGTGAAGACTCTCTTCCACTCTCCCATCATCTGCCACATTTGAACTGATGAAGCCAACTTCAAAAAGAGGATTCCAAAACCTCCACCTTTGTCCTCAAACGAGGATTCCCCAGCACCCAAGATGACAAGGCCCTCAGCCAGGTCCAAACTATCTCCCACACTTCAGCCCTCATCTTCTCTCTTACCTTCCACAACAGAAATAGGGCTCCCCTTGTCCTCATCAACCATCTAACCAGCATCTGCATCGAGGATCATTAGCCGCTACATCTGCCACCTCCAGCATGATGCCACCACTAGACACATATTCCCTTCCACTTCCCTGTCAGCCATCTACAAGGACAATTCTCTCCGGGACACTATAATCCACTCCTCCTTCACCCCGAACACCCACAAGGTACCTTCCCTTGCACCTGTAGAAGGTGTAACACGTACTTGTTTACTTCTTCCCTCGTCAGCTGAAATATACCTTCCAAGTGAAGCAACACTTTATCTGCACTTCACTCAAGGAGGAGAAAGTGAGGACTGCAGATGCTGGAGATTACAATCAAGATCAGAGTGGTGCTGGAAAAACACAGCAGGTCAGGCAGCAAAGGAGCAGGGAAAAAAAAAAAATCAACGTTTCGGGCAAAAGCCCTTCATCAGGAATGCAGCTGGGAACCTCAGGGATTAAGAGATAAATGAGAGGGGGATGGGGCTGGGGAGAAGGTAGCTGAGAGATAGCCCAGCCCCACCCCCCTCCCATTTATCTCTCTATGCCTGAGGCTCACATCCTCATTCCTGATGAAGGGCTTTTGCCCAAAACATCGATTTTCCTGCTCCTTGGATGCTGCCTAACCTGCTGTGCTTTTCTAGCACCACCCTAAACTTGACTGCACTTCATGCAAATCTAGTCTACAGCATTCACTGCTCACACTGAGGAAAAGAAGTGCTGACTGAGTGACTCCTTCACAGAATACCTACATCCTACCCATAAAAAAAAAAGACCCAGAGCTTCCAGTTGCCTGCCATTTCAACACACCCTGTCCCCTGGCCAACATCGCTGTCTCAGGCTTGGTGCAGTGTTCCAGCGCAGCTCAGTGCAAGCTGGAAGAACAGTACCTTATGAGAAACAAAGCTCACTCACTAAACAATTGCAGTCCGAGACAAAAATCTGAACCAGTAGTGTCCTTTATTTGTACACTTGCAAGTGGGTGCAATGTCTACCATCAAATCCAACAAACTCTCGAAATTTATACAATTTGAATCCCCATATTTTTTCTTATTTCATTGTTTGCCCCCTCCTCCGCTTACGTCACTCATTTCCTTAAGACTGATCCCACAACTTCTGTTTATCCGGCCTTGTCCGTGACAAATGCCTATCTCTGGCCCCCATAAGGTTATTTGACGTCATCCTATTGCAGGTCACCGCTAGGCATATCCTTTCTTTATCAGCATTTATTCCTCTCCGGAGGCCACTTTGACCTTCATAACCTCTGTAATTAGGATTTGTTCCTGTGTCCCCGTACAAGTGGGAAAACAGATGTTTTTCCTACTGTCTTATCTGTTGCCCATACATCTACCATTGTTCTGTAATCACATCTCATGCTAACATACCATTTTCCTTAACAGATTATATACTTCCTCTATGTAGTTCCCATTCTTGTTAACTCAGCTCTTAGCGTCTTATCTTCCGACTGGGAACCCTCCAACCACAGGGGATGAACTTGGACTTCACCAGTTTCTTCATCCCCCCTCCCCCCACCTTGTCTCAGCCGAATCCCTCCAGCCCGGCACCGCCTTCCTGACCTGCAGTCTTCTTCTTGACCTCTCCGCCTCCACCCTACTCCGACCTATCACCTTCACCTTGACCTCTTTCCACCTATCACATTTCCAACGCCCCTCCTCCAAGTCCCTCCTCCCTACCTTTTATCTTCTCCTGCTGAACACTCTCTGCTCATTCCTGAAGAAGGGCATGTGCCCGAAACGTCGAATCTTCTGTTCCCTAGATGCTGCCTGACCTGCTGTGCTGTTCCAGCAATAAAGTTTCAGCTCTTAGCTGAGAAACAATCACAAACTAATGTGAATTCATTTACTCTGTATCAGAACTTATAATTGCAGAAATAACATTAATTCACCTATATCCCACAACCTCATTTCCCTACAGCCTTCTGGACTCAATATCAAGTTCAACAACTTAGGGCTTGAGGCACCTTCACCCATGTCCTTACCCCAACCCCCCACACACCAGGCCTTGTTATCACATGGTCTGCTATTATACACTACCCATTGCTATCCACTAATAGTTCCATTAGCAGCCATTCTTTCACCTGTGCCTGTCAAGTTCTTCTTTCTAATCTCTAACCCCACTTATCGCTTACTCTGTACACCCCACCCCCACCAATCCTCTGCATAAAAATCAACTTTTTCCTCACTATCATCAGGTCTGATGGTCACTGGACCCGAAATGGCACAGTGGTTCAGTGGTTAGCACTGCTGCATCACAGCACCAGCGATCTGGGTTCAATTCCAGCCTCATGTGTCTGTCCAGAGTTTCCATCTTCTGGGTGCTCCAGCTTCCTCCCACGGTCCAAAGATGTGCAGGTTAGGGTTGATTGACCATGCTAAATTGTGCAAAGTGTCCAGGGATGTGCAGTCTAGGTGGATTAGCCATGGGAAAATAGCAGGGATTGAGGTGTGGGCAGGAGGGAATGCTTTTCAGAGGGTTGGTGTACACTCGACGGTTGGAATGGCCTGGTTCCACATTGTTGGGATTCTATGAAACATTAATTCTGCTTTCTCTCCACAGATGCTACCGGACTTGCTGAGCTTTTCCAGCAGTTTCTGATTTCTAGTATCCACAGCTCTTTAGGGTTTTAAGTACAGTCGGTTCTGCTATAATGCGGTAGTTCTGTTCTCGTGCAACCCCATCTCATTAAAAAATCATGTAATAGCAGTACCATTTAAATTAATGGGACCAGAATCACACTATAACCAATACATGCTTTAAAAGTTTGTGCTTTAGAAACAATGTCACCAACCATGTTATAGCAAATTTGCAATAACGAAACACGCTTTATAGCAGAACAACCTGTATAGAAATCAATTTGCCTTTTATTGTTTTTCTTACAATTGTGCAACTTACTTCAGAATTTCAGGGCTGGCAAACATCAGTAAATCATGAATAACCTTATACAAAAAGCTGATCATAAAATAAGGGCCAAAGGTTCTACATAATGCTTTCAGCAGTGAAGGCTGCAAATTCTTTCTCTTCTTTAAAATTAGAACTTGCGTTTCACCAGGTTCCTCTGAACGCTCAGGTTCCTTTTCGGTTCTGTTCTTCTGAGGAGAGTATACCATTTCACTTTGTCTACTTCAAATGAAAACAAAATTTCTTAAACATTACTTGGCACATAAGAATTCCATTTACAGAAATAATAACTAACAATTTTAGTCATGAACAATATTTATAAAATACTCTTTACCCATTACCTGGTTTTCTTAAAACATTCCTTCTCCCATTCTTCAACTAACCGTGGCACAATAATTTTAGATTTATCCTTCTTTTTTAAGGACCACAAATCATCTGGTTCCAATGGCCGTTTATATCCCAAAACGATCATCCTGAAATAATGCAAGTAGTGTGTTAATGGGTCATCTTTTCTCCAAAAAATGATAAAGAATCAAAGAATCAAGTGTCATCAAGCATGACATTTTCAAGGTTGAAAATATGTTGAAAGATGAGAAAGTAGCAATTAAAAAGACACAAAAGTAGTCACATACAGCATGGAACTGATAAACAACTAAAATAGATGTTCTTTCAGCAGAACCAGGAAATTAGATTCTGCAGTGTCTACAGACTGACAAATTAGATGATTAAGTGATAAAGGCATAATTAAAATTATGTATTACAAAAATCATCTTTCAACTCTTTACAATGAAGAACTTTCTGAAAGCAAAACCAATTTGATTAAACTGAAACATTTTTGTTCAATGCTAAGTAGTGAGCAATGATTAGAAACCGACAAAAAGGTGTTATAATTTCTCTGCAAGCAAAAAATGTTATTTTTTTAAAAAGCTTTGGGCAAGAAACTGATACAGGTTTTGCTGCCTTCAATATTGACTTCAAAACACAGGAAATTGACTTATTAATGCATGTGTCATTGCTGACAAGTCAACTGATATTAGAAAATGTATTTTACTTGATTTAACATTAGATACTATTGCTAAAGTAACACTGTCTATCCAAGGTCATAAAAATTTATTTCTACATCCCATTTCACAGCAATATTCCTTACAAAACTTGACTATTGCAAGTGGCCAGTAACGCCACTTCAAAGATTGCTGTGCGTGGACAGAAGGAGGACGGTGCAGGACCATCCAATGCTGCTATGTAGCTCCAGAAACACACAGTTTAGCAAGAACGTAGGTTAATTCTGTCGGCTGAGGATGATTCTACAGAAGATCAGAACAGAATGGGACTGCAGCAGTTCAAGGCAGCAGAGCAATTATGGTGGTCAATAAATATTGGCTCAGCCAATAATGCCCACAGGCCCTGACTGACTCAAAAACAAAAGGGATTCCATCACCATCAAATGATAGGAAACCTTAAGAGAGATAAAGCCTTTGTACCCAAAACAAATACAACTCCTGGTGGACAAACAATGGAATAGACTAATTGTTTGCATCTGGTAATAACCTTCCATGTTAAAACTGTTATTCTTGCCATTCCATAACTGTGTAAAGACCAAGCAATGCAACATAATCATTCTACTGTTGATGTGAAACCTCGTAGCTTTAAAACACTTCAATGTTAAATACATATTCAATAAATATAGCTTCAAGTCAATTAACAACTAATTAGAACATAAGGAAAATCAAGATTGCTCTCATCAAATTTAGGCTCTTGACCAGAAGCATCTAGTATTAAAAAGTGGTGATTAGCAGCATTTTGCCAAAAAAAACACAAACTTATGAATCATTTTTGATCAATCAGGTTTCATTTCTTGACCAACATAAATCATATTCATTTAAAATCTTTTAAAATTGATCTCTAAAGAAAATTAAACTTATTTGAAAGAAAACATGACCAAAACAGAAATGAGTGATACTGTAAAATAAATTTCTTCCAGATTATCGTGTTAATTTCAGGAAAAGTACCCCATCATGAATACAGCAAGAACAAACACGTCATATTTCCACATACCTTGTAAACCACCAGAATGTTATCTTGGACAGGAATGAAGCATTTAGTTCAGGGCACAGATTCTAGAAGAAGAAGTTTTAAAAAAAAGTTACGGTCTTTAAAAAAATTAAATTTAACTAAGCACTGAATACAAGAAATTTAATAAAGTCCTTAAGAAAAAACATATGGGAAAGACACTGGCTTAGAATATTGAAACAGCAGCAAAATGTTGGCTTCAAACAAGTTACACAATAATAGATGGATCATGCTTCTATTGGACAGCAACAATTTGCAGAATTTATTTCCATTTCTATTTTCTCACTAAATGAATTAGCTAAAAGGTACAATTCTACAGCAAAGGTAAGGGTATGAAATGACTTGGTAATACTCAACAGGGAAAAGGCATACTTCAAAAATTGAATGTTAAGTAATCCAAACAGTATTAAATAATTTTGTTTGAAAAATAGAAGTAGGGAAAATACTTTGATTCTTTAAAGTCTTCTCTCCAGTTTGACAATTAATAAACAGAAGACCGAACAGTGTTCAAGAAAGTGGACAACACATCTGACAATTACAATTCAACAGAAATCAATTAAGGCAGTTATAGAGAGTCAGTTAGAGATGTACAGCACAGAAATGGACCTGTCGGTCCAACTCGTCCATGCCAACCAGATATTCTAAATTAATCTAGTCCCAAAAACCAGCAGTTGGTCCATATCCCTCTAAACCCTTCCTAGTCATATACCCATGCAGATAGGTTTTAAATGTTGTAATTGTACCAGCCTCCGCCACTTCCTCTGGCAGCTCATTCCATACACTCACCACCTTACGTGTGTAAAAGTTGCCCCTTAGGTCCCTTTTATATCTTTCCCCTCTCACTTTAAACCGATGCCCTGCAGTTCTGGGTTCCCAAACCCTGGGAAAAAGACCTTGGCTATTCACCTTACCCATGCCCCTCATGATTTTATAAACCTCTATAAAAGGTCATGCCTCAGCCTCAAATGCTCCAGGGACCAAAATAAAAAGAGTCCCAGCCTACTCAGTCTCTCCCTACAGCTGCCTTCAAATACACTCTAATCATTCATATCACATTTACCATTGAACATTCCTAAAACGGTTTAGTGATTTCTTCATTTATTTGTTGCATTAGGCAGTAATTGAATCTTAATTCAAACTCTGCCCATAAGGATATAAAAAGTCTGCTGCTGGAAGGAGCTAACCAGTTCTGTGCTGGTTACTAAAGCAGTGAATGTTTTAGCAGCAGTAATACAAATTTATTTTTAACTTGTTTCATAAGAGACCATAATTCATGAAATAATATTTTATAAACCTATTTACTGTTCAAAATTAAGCCTGTCATCTTCTTCCAAAGACTTTGCATGGGCATCCTTTTTCACACAAAATCAGTGGCTTAGACTAATACCATCAAGGAGGATGGGGCAGTAAAACTGCCTGAAGTCTTTCAACCCCTCCTTTCGATCATTCACGATTTTATAAAAACTGAAATTTTAATAGTTTTATTGTGCCCTTTGTACTAAATTGGATGATTATAAAAGGAACACTGAGCATCAGAAAGGATGGAGGTAGCAACCTTTACTCCTTGGCTTTGCCCTTAGAATCTTGTTCTCCTTTGTTAGGAATTTTCATTACGAATCCATGTCAAATCAAACCACATTTATCCGACTCTTCAGCATTTGTGAAATGGCTACTTCTATGGAGAATGCAACTTTCCAAACTTGGAGCTCAAGTCCTTTAATATGGTAATATATTGTTTTTTGTGCTTTATTTGATCTTCTCTATAGCTTTCTCAAGAGCAAACATTGGCTTTTGGTGACATCAAGTAGTCTTTCAAACAGGCTTCATTCTGGCCAATCATTTAACTTTTATCATTTGGGCTTAGCTGTTTGTTCTGATATAGAGCTGAAAATGTGTTGCTGGAAAAGCGCAGCAGGTTAGGCAGCATCCAAGGAGGAGGAGAATTGACGTTTCGGGCATGAGCCCTTCTTCAGGAATGGAGAATCGAATCAGAGTCCTCCTGTTTGTTCTGATAGTCAATACTAGGGGCTCAACACTTGCCACTGATAGGACACCTAATGCCAATGATCACCAGACTTTAAAACAGGAATATTTGATATTTAACAATCTATTTAACAGATATTTCCATCTATGAAAACTCTGGTAATCCAATTCTAAAATTCAATAAAAGATCTAGTACAAAAAATGGAAATCTGCCTCAGGGTTGGAACTAGCACAGTACAGAAAGTGATCAGACAACAAGTACATAGCCCTAACTTTTATGTTATTGCAGAGGCCACGAGTAGCATACTCCAACAGCAGATCAGATCTTCATGCACCGGCTCATGATTTCCCTTAAAATGAGAGGCTCAACTCCTACATTGTGCAGGATACATTAAGTAAAAGCTAAACTTTGCGACAAACTGAAAATTCTAACTGGTAGCCTTGGAAACTATTTCCTTCAGCTTTGCACTAATACATTCCACTGTGTATAAAATACAATTTTTCCTCATGTTGCCTCTGGATCTTCTTACCAATTACCTTAAATCTCAGGTCCCTGGTTACTGGCCACACTACTGGAAATAGAGTAAATAAGGAAAAGCCAAACCTATTCATGATTTTTATCGATTCTCTTAAACGTCTTTTTAATCTTTTCCGTTCCAAACAGAGCTCCAGTCTCCCTGCATCAGGAGCAGCACAGTGACTCAGGGGTTAGCACTGCTGCCTTACAGCGCCAGGGTCCTGGGTTTGATTCCACCCTCGGGTGACTGTGTGGAGTTTGCACGTTCTCCCCATGTCTGCATGGGTTTCATCTGGGTACTGACTTCCTCCCACAGTCCAAAGCTGTGCATGTTAGATGGATTGGCCATGCTAAATTGTCCAAGATGTCCAGGGATGTGCAGATATGTTAGCTAGCCATGGGATATGTGAGGTAACAGTGATAAATTGGGGTGGGGCTGCTTGGAATACCCTTCAGAGGATCTGTGTGGACTCGATGGGTTGAAAGGCCTGCTCCCACTCTGTAGGGATTTTACCATCGCTGAAGTCATGCCTCCCTCAAATATCTCCTATAAACCCACCAATGCCTTGACATTCTTCTCAAAGTTAGCTGCCTATGTTCAACACAAAACTCCATATAACCAAACCACAGATCTATCAAAGTTCAACATATCTTCCTTCTTTTTCTCATACTATTATTTTTCTACTAATAAAGCCAATGTTCATGTAAGCTTTTCCAACACCTTCTCAACTTGTGTCATCTCCAGTGATTTGTGCTGAAATACACCAGATGTCCCTACCCTTCCACTGCCTTTAATTTGTATGGCTGCTCTTCATTCTTCCTACTAACATACATTTTCACACAAGTGTTAAAAGATGACATAACATTTGGCTGCCATTTTAACTGTCCATGTCTTCCTGAAGTCCATTACTATTCTCCCCCTTGGATTACCTTATTACTGACCCATCAGACAGTAACTCAAAGTTTAGAATTATTATCAGATTCTCAACAAATTCTACCTTTACATCCCATAGTCACCCACGATAAATTTATCCCATCCATTCAGGCTAACTTTTCTGCTTCAAGGATTGGTAATCTTTTAAATAACACCCTTTATCTCCTTTTATCCTATTCAATATCACTATTTCGTGTTCCATGATTGCTACGTTAGGAACCCTTGGAGTTTGTTTTTACTGGACAAAATTTGTTGCCCTTTGTATCCATGTGGTCTCCTTTTGGTCCTTACGTTGGCTTCCATCTCCTATTATTGATGCAAAAATACCCACAGAGCTAGTGCAGATATGGTGGGCCGAATGGCTTCCTTCTGCACTGGAAAATTCTGTGTAACTCAAAGATTATTGGATGTCATGTGCAACATAAAATACCTTTGGTTTATTTTAGCTGCTAATCTATTCATATCTCTCTTCTTTCCAAGTTATTATCCCTCCTCTAGATTCTCTAGAATAAACATGATTATCTTCTGGAGTATGAATCAGACGTTGTCACCCACTGTGGTACTTAGCTCTATTAAAAAAAAAGGTTAAATGTGTTACACTCCTGGGTGATTCCTATCAAGTCTGCCTCTGCCTACCCCAACAAATGGCCACATAATTACTATTCTCCAGGACTCTGCAGATTAGGGGTGACTATACCCAATATCTTTAGTAACCAGAGATCTATTCTTGGATTAAAAAGTAACAATTGACCTAGAATAGAAATTACTCCTGAAATGGCCAGGCTCTAATTTTAGGTTTAATCACTAATCCTACAACTCTCAACAGTTTCCCTCAATCCACCTCAATATCTTGGCAACTCCCCACATGATACAAGAAGTGCAAGCAGTAGCTTACAATTTCTGATCATTTTGTTTCATTGGAGCTCAAGGAATTTAATTAATTGCTGAATGTTTAACTATGTCCCATTGCCTCTTAAATTTACCTTCACTTTTAATTGGGCGGCACGGTGGCACAGTGGTTAGTACTGCTGCCTCACAGCGCCAGAGACCCGGGTTCAATTCCCGCCTCAGGCGACTGACTGTGTGGAGTTTGCACATTTTCCCAGTGTCTGTATGGGTTTCCTCCAGGTGCTCCGGTTTCCTCCCACAGTCCAAAAATGTGCAGGTTAGGTGAATTGGCCATGCTAAATTGCCCGTAGTGTTAGGTGAAGGGGTGGAATGTAGTGGGGTGGGTTGCGCTTCGGCGGGTCGGTGTGGACTTGTTGGGCCGAAGGGCCTGTTTCCACACGAAGTAATCTAGTCAAATCAAAAGCACCTCTTTTCGCACTCTGCACCGAGTTCACACACACCAAATTCCTGTTGCCACTTTGAGAGGATTCCCAACTCCTTCAATACCTATTTTCTGGAAACGTGCCTTGCTTTCATTTTATGAAGCACTTCTAACATTTTATTTTGTACCATAAAAGATCAGCAAACTTCATATTAAAAAAATTAATACTCACAGTATCCTTGTCAGGTTCAGAAAAGAGGGGAGGATGATCGGTCAAGCAGGAAAGTATAAACTCTATAAACACTCCAATCAAATATAAGTAAAAGGTTGTATTCCGAAAAACATCAATTTTCGGATCCTAAAGAGAAAGACAAGAAATTATTACATAGAAGTTGTTTTACTAAAACAGTAAGTTTCTTTATACTGAAAAGTTTCAGGTAGCACAATAAGAGAACTGGGAGACTGAGAACCACAGACCCAATGATTTAAAAAACAGCATAAGAGAAAAAAATACGAAGTAACTCAACAGCACGAGGAAGCTCAGAAAGGGTCATTTTTACAGGTCAATTAAATGAATCTACCCTTTAAATCAGTCAAGATCAATGAGCTAGAATAAAATAAGCTAAGTTGAATCTGAAAGCTCAGAGTTAAGGGAGTGCAGACATTAGAGACAGACCAGTTGAAAAAGGAACACGGAGACACTAGCCCAAGGGAAACTGGTGAGTGCCTTTTCTTAAACAGAATAGTTTAATCAGAAGTTTGAAACACAAGGGAGTCAGAAAGCAGGAACAGGATACTGAGCTTGATGATCAGCCATGAACATGTTGAATAGTGGAGCAGCCTTGAAGGGCCAATCGAATTACTCCTGCTCCTATCTGCTATGTTTCTATATTAATAGAGGGGATTGGTTAGCTCAGATGGCTGGACAGCTGGTTTGTGATGTAGACCAATGCCAACAGCACAAGTTCAATTCCTGCACCAGCAGAGGTTATATGACAACCACTCCTTCACAACCTCTCTTGTCTGAGGCATAGTGACCCTCAGCTTAAATGACCACCAACGAAAGAGCAACCAAACAATCTGCTAAGATTATGGCGATTTTCTTTTCTTTAATTGATAGCAACAACATAGGCAGAAAGAGGGATGAGGTCCTGAAGGTAAGGAGTTAAGAAAGAGATAGCTTTTTTTGTTCATTCATGGGACATGGGTGTCACTGGCTGGCCAGTATTTATTGTCCTTCCCTAGTTACTCCTCGGTGGTAATGGTCAGCTGCCTTCTTGTACTGTAGGCCAACCCACAATGCCCTTAGGGACCAAATTCCAGGATTATGACCAGTGACAGTGAAGGAACGGCGATATACTTCCAAGTCCGGATAGTGAGTTGCTTGAAGGGAAGTTGCAGGGGTGGTGTTGCCCTTGTCCTTCTAGATGGAAGCGGCCCTGGATTTGGAAGATGTTGTCGAAGGTTCTTTTGGTAAAATTTTGTAGTTCACCTTGAAGATGGTACATACTGCCGCTATTGAGCTTCAGTGAGCAGGTGCTGCTTGATATTATCGTTGATTATACTTTCCATCATTTTACTGATGATCGAGAGTAGACTAATGGGACAGCAACTGGTCAGGTTATATTTGATGTATTGTGTCCACAGGACATAATAGAATACAAGACTTCAGTACCATTGCCGGAATGTTACCAAGGCCCAAAGCCTTAGCAGTATCCAGTGTTTCCAACCATTTCTTGATATCACACAGAGTGAATCAAATTGACTGAAGACTAGTATCTAAACTGGAGACCACTGGAGGAGGCCAAGATGCATCATCCACTCAGCACTTCTGGCTGAAGATTACTGCAAATCCTTAAACCTTTATCTTTCACACGGTTATGTTTGGCTCTTCCATCACTGAGACGGGGATGTTCATGGAGACTCCTCAAGTGAGTGGTTTGATTAAGCAGAACATCAAACAATGATTTGTAGATGATACCTGATGCCATACCCTAGCAAGTAAAGAAATGGGAGGATAAAGCAGAGATACAGAGCTGAAGAAATATCACAGGAAAAAAAGTCTTCAGATTCCAGAGTATTGGGATCAACAGTTCGAGGTAGGGCTTATACATCCTGATAGTCCAAAGCAGTTGAGATGCTGCCTTATTGCTCTGCAGAATGGTTTTTATTGCTGTTGGACAGGGGCATGGACACCAGGCTGTAGCATGAGAAAGACAAATAAAATACAGAGAGAGAACTTGGACAGACAATGCTAGGATTGAAAATAGGAAAGTATTAGATGGAATTAGACTAAGAGGGAACAGAAGAAGGTCTAAATTAAGCTTGCAGTAGATGCTGCTACAGCCATGTGTTTTTGGATCTGTTATCTTGGGAATTAAGATCTTCTAGCATTTGATATATGATTTTTAGTAAAACAATCATACAATTAGATTGAAAAGAAGATAAACAATAGCAGCAAAAATGCCAATCATAAGGCATGATTCACTCTTAAAGCGGTTTAAGCTTTTTGTTTAGAGAATAGCCTGGCTGCAGAAAACCTCGTTCTCAGACAAAGCTCGGCTGAAACATGCATTGGTTAAAAGAGTCAAAGTAGAGTTTAAGAGCCCTCAGATAACAAGTGAGCTAAGCTTTGGCTATAGCTGAGAACTTGTGCAAGTGTACCCCAATTGAGGCTTGATTAATTTTCCTGTAGGTTTAACATAACTTCCTTGCTCTTATGCTCTCTCCCGCAAATGATCCAGCCCAGGATAGTGTGTGCATCACTAACTATTCTTTCAAGTTGTCCTGCCATCTTTAATGAGGTGTGCAGGTCTACAGCTAGGTCCTTCTGCTCTTGCATTCCTTTAGGATTGTAGCCTTTATTGTGTCTATGTTCTTCCTAGCAAAGTGAATCACTACACCTTGCATGGAATTTCACTACTCTGTCCATTCCACCAAACCGTTCCCATGCATTTGAAATTCCACAGCAGTCTCATTATCCACAAAATTTCCAAATTTTAAAACTTCACCCTACACAAAGGTCTAGGTAATTAATGTGTATCAGGAAGAGGAGGGGTCCTTGCTGGATCCACAGAGAACTCAAACAGAAACCTTCCTCCAATCTGAAAAACAACTCAACACTATTCTTTGTTTTTATATCACTTATTTCCATATTGTAACGGTCTTTTATTCCAGCTGTAACTTGGGTGACAAATCTCATTTGGCAGAATCAAATGTCTTCTCGAAGTCCTGTTTATCATAATCAACAGCAATACCCTTATCAACCTTCTGTTACTTAAAAAAAAAAATCCAACAGAAGTTAGCTAAATACAATTTAGCCTTAAAACAAAATCCTTGCTGTTCGTTGGTTAGTCCATATTTGCCCATAATTTTTTTTAAATGCAAGAGGTTGCAATCAAAATTGTACTGCCTGAAAGGGCAATGGAGGGATATCCAAATGCATCTTTCAAAATGAAATTGGGTACATAGTTGAAGAATTTTTTTTTTTAAAAAGCAGAACCAAAAACAGAAATTGCTAGAGAGAAACTCAGTAGGTTGGACAGCATCTATGAAGAGAAAAGACAGTTAACGTTGAATCCAGTTCTGAAGAAGGGTCACTGGACTTGAAACGTTAACTCAGTTTTCTCCCCACAGACGCTGCTAGACGTGCGGAGTTTCTCCAGCAACTTTAGTTTTCGTTATAGATCTTCAGCATCCAGTTCTTTGTTTTGTAAACAATAGAAAGTTTACTGTGAAAGAGCAATGCAATTATTGTAGTGAGGTCAGTCAGTTTGGACATCATAGTCCCTGATTGGATGAGATTAACAGCCCCAATCAGGGAGCCCTGGCTGACAGATAAGAACAGGAGTGACAGACATCCTGTTCGCTCAGACCTGACTCTGAGGGAGGTGGATCAGTGTCAAGGACTCTCCAAGTGTAAACAAAGGGGGACTTGGTGCTGGGATACTGGCCTCTGTCGAGTTATTTCAGGCAAAGGAATGGAATTAGCTAAATTTCTCTTGCAGCGAGCAGGTGCAGCCTTTACAGGCTGAAAAGTCTTCTTCGGTACTGTAACTATTCTACAATTCTACAAATGCATAAAATGCAAAGTTCATAGTTAGGCTTATTTTTAAATAAATAAATATTGTCGCAGTTGTTCCATAGCCATTATTCAATAACTTATATTAACTTTCACATATCAAAACATTTGACTTGGAACTATAATCACTGTTCCTTCAGCGTCACTGGGTCAAAACCCTGGAACTCCCTTCTTACTTGTTTTTAAGTCTACCTACAGCACAAAGACTGAAGCAGCTCACCACCACATTCAAAAAGGTAACCAGGGATGGGCAATAAATCCTATACCTGCCAGCGATGCCCAAGTCTTAAGAATGAATTAAATTTAATATACTAGTGTACATCAGAGGAGGGGATAAAAAGGCAGAAAGGGAACAAATGCCAAGCAAGGAATGGCAAAACAGGAAAGTCTCATCAAAAGATCAGGTTTAAAAAGACATTTAGAAAATGAAAATGAGCATATATTAAGGGACAGTCTGGGAGGAGAGGTAAAAGGATTGGGTGGGTCAAAGTCATTAAGGGATTTGGAGACAAGGTTCAGAATGTATACTTTAATGCATTGGGAGACAGAAGAACAATATAAGAAAGGAAATGAATCAGGTTTTCCTGGACTTAATTAATGCAAAATTGTACTTGGCATAAAGTACGCCATGTGAATACAAATGATCTTGGCATTAATATACCCTTTACACCATGGTCAAATTGTCTGTAAATATACTGCTTGCATTGACACCAGAATGATTAATTAGACAAGATTTCAAAAAGATGCACTTCACAGAACACATCCAGTGCAGATTACAACAAAGGCAAACATAACCACTACATGAACGTCAACACTTCATCTTAACAGCCTGACACAACCGTAAGCATGTTCAAAATGTTTGCAGTAAAACAAAAAAGATTTCCACGTGACTTGGCCTTTTGAAGCGTACACAAACTAAGTGCAAAAGCCACAAAGTTCCTGCACTGTTCCCTTAGTAGAAACCTCGATATTACACCTAAAGTTCAAAATTTAACCAATATTATGAATTTGTCAAAGCACTAACAAGAGATTTACCAATTAACAGATGTTCAATTTAAAAAGTCAATTGGAAGGGGCAGGTTTACAACGATTTTACACTGTCAATTTATTTTTGATCATTTTGATGATATTGATAATACTTTGTTAATTCAACAAAGCCTCTTAAACGTACATAATAGTGAAACTTTGGATTTTTCTTAACTGTTGTCAGTGTATCTGATAACATTTAGGATGCTTGTGTCCCAGAAGTAGTGTCCCTACCTCTGGACCAGAAACTCCAGGTTCAAGTCCCACCCATATTGGAGAGGTGTCATCTCATGCCTGTTCAAGCATGAGATTAAAAATAGTTACCAGGTAACAATTCAAAATTAAGAATTTAAATGATTTAATGGATAATACATGGCATTTGGAGCATTAGCTTCATCCATTGGCTATAAGACAGAATAGCCAACACGCAGGTCTGTGGAAAGTAAACTTGTCAGTAAGGTAGAGGTGAAGATGTGACTACATTTAACTATTATGCCCTCCACAATCAACAACCTGTCAGAAAAACACACTGCATGAAACTTCAAAGGGCTACCAGAATTCATCGAATCTTATCTAGTAACAATCTTTGACAACATGAAAGAGACAGAGGTGGAGACAGCAGGAGTAAATAAAATGATGTTGAATTTAGGTTTGTAATAAAAAGTGAAATACACGTAGGATGATTAAAAACAATTTAAAAATCACACCAAACAAGTAAATGTTTTAAATGTTCTTACCTGGTCAATTGACTGCATTATTTTGGATCTCAATGGTGGGATGGCACATAACAACGCCAGCAGCCAAAAGATCAAAAGAATAGCAGAAGATTGGACACCCTTCAGTCTTTCATACTGGATGAGGAAAACTGCAACCAACTGATAAGGATTAGAACTTGTTTTAAAACGTTATTTTGGCAGTGACAAGAAAAACAGAGAAACTTCACAGCTAACCTTGAAGAGACCTCATCACCAGAATTATTCATAGCTGGGAGTGGCAGCTATAAATCTTAACTTAAAACTTACTGTTTTGTAAATCTGTAATAGGGAATAGGAAGACAGATTTTTAATATTTTACTGAGATCTGTCTCTTGTTTAATTTTTAAGAATATATAAAACAAAGGTACTAAGTTATCCTAGAGCAACATCTTCTGGGTCTGTAGTTTAAGGTTGGTCTTTAGTAGAGTGATGTGCTCTTCCTGTAGGATGTGGGAGTTTGGGGAGAATTTCAATGTTCCTGATGATTATATCTGCAGGATGTGTGTTTGGTTGCGAATCTTATCAGACTGCATGGATTAGTTCCAGTGGGATTTACGTTGGGGGGGGGGGGGGGGGGGGGGGGGGGGCGGGGGTGAGTCAGGTAGATGGGTTACCACTAGGAAAGGTAAGAGAGGCAGTACAGGAGTCTCCTGCAGCTATCCTGTCTCAAATAGGTATGCAGTACTGCAAAAGACAGGGCGTGAGAGACTGAGGTGAATGCAGCATTGACAGTGAGATTACAGTAGATCCAATCACAGTACCAATAAAGAGGGGTCAGGTTCCACACGTTCGATGGTGATAGGGACTCTAGTCAGGGGTATACATAGATGTTTCTTTGGCCAACAATGGGATGGTGTGCTGCCTTCCTGGTGTCAGGGTCAAGGATGTATCAGAGAGGGTGCAGAATATTCTGAAAGGAGAGTGTGACCTGCAGGAGGTTGTTGTACAGGTTGGCATCAACAACATAGCTAGAGAAAGGGCGAATCTCTTTAGAGTCTCCTAATCTCTAGCAAATAGCGTTTTCTCATATCCTCTTTCTGCCCTCCTGATTTCCCTCTTAAGTATACACCTACTGCCCTTATACTCTGAGGGAGTCACTTGATCAGAGCTGCCCATACTTATATGTGCCTCCTCTTTCTTCTTGACCAGGACCTCAATTTCTCTGGTCAACCAACATTCCCTATAACTACCAGCCTTGCCCTTCACACTAATACTGCATGTAGACTCTTGCGTTCTCATTTTGAAGGCCTCCCACTTTCCAACTATCCCTTTGCTTGCTAATAGCCTCTTAATTACCTTTTGCAAGTTCTTGTCTAATACTGATGAAATTGGCCTTACTTCAATGTAGAACTTCATCTTTTAGATCAGGTCTATCCTTTTCCATAGTCATTTTAAAATTAATAGAATTATGATCACTTGCCCCAAAAAAATGCTGCCTCACTGATACCTCGCTGTCTTATTTCCCTAAGAGGTCAAGTTTTGCTCCTTCTCTCATACAGGTCATTCTGCTATTAGGTGCATTTCGTTATAAACAAATTGGTTATAACAATTGACGAACTGTGAACATGGTTTGGATAACCCAAACTTTCTACTAATGGGTATAGCGATTTTCTATTAACGATGTTCTACAGTGCGCTTTTTCATAGTGCGAGATTGCAGAGGAACAAAACTGCCACGTTATAGCAGAACAACCTGTAGGTACATCCACACTGAGTATAGGAGTTGGGATGTCATGTTGTGGCTGTACAGGACATTGGTTATGCCACTTTTGGAATACTGCGTACAGTTCTGGTCTCCCTGCTAATGTGGAAGTAAAGAGTAAGAAACTGCAAAGACTAGACAGCAAGGAAAGCAAAGCAGTCATAAAAATGCAAGGCCATAGGTAGTTTCAGAGGTAGGGAGGGGAGAAGCAAAGTACCATTGGAATTGTTGACTTTTGCTATTGACAGAAGTCTGGTTGAGGACATCACCAACGAATCTGCTTCGACAACAGCGGACAATGTTACAAATAGTGGAACCAGGAGATCTTTGCAATCATAAGGATGGTACACTGGGTGCTCAGCTTGATGTCAGATAACACATCACAGGTTGTATAGAATTTCAAGCAAAACTATCAGTCAGGGAAGGGAAGGATGGTATCAGTGGCAGTAAATGAAGTTTGTGAATGGAACACACTGGCTTTGAACAGTGCACAAGCCTTACATTTAAAAAAAAAAGAGGTTTTTGATTTATTCAGATAAAAATTGAAGATCAAAGTCTACCTGGCAATGAATGTAATATCATGTCTTTATAGGAGAGATACTTGAACAATCTACCGCACCACAAAGCAACCATGAGCATTCCACATTCACTGTGTAATATCTTGATGCAACAGCCAGTGGCAGGACAAACTCCTAAGGTTTTTAACAAGTTACTGCATCTCTGGAAGCAACAGCATGCTTAGACCTTCGCATTTTGGGGTCGATTACACGTTTCACTTGGTGGATTCCTAGATGGCCAACGTAATTCTCTACAGCCAGCGGAGCATGGAAGCATTCACCATAGCATGTCCCAAATTTAGATATAAGAAGGACAATCTGAAATCCAATCTCTCAGCTTCCAAAATCAATCCCAATACTTGGGGAAAACTTTGTACAGACTCAAGCAGAGAGGACTTCAGGTGATTTCAACATTAAAGATCAAGTCAACAGCCTCTGCACAGGTGAGCATGGCACAAAGTCACTGCCTCAGTCCATCCCCCAATAGCATCATATACAGTACTGGCAAATCAAGACCTGGCCTTATGCTACAAGGTGACATTAATCTGATTTTTTTTACCAAACACTTCAACCACCAAAGCAACAGGAGAATCATCACCAATGTCAGTTACTTTGGAAATTTATATAAACCTTATAGTTTAAGAAATCTTAAGATTTCATTGCCAAATCTAAATCTACACTGTTTGAAAGTCATGTTGTCAAGATGTTTGAAAAAGAAATAAACATGATTTTTGCATGTTCATCTTCAGAGCCAGTACTAATGGCCACTTTTCATTGGGATCTCCCACTGTAACTTCAGCAGAAGAAAACAGTCAATAACGCTTTCATTTCTCTAGAGTTTCAGCTTTTATCTGTTGGTGGCAAATCAAAAGAATCTTATGAAAGTCCTTATGAAATATCTTATGGTGAAGCTAGCTCACTACCACATGGTGGGTAGTGACAGAATGCAAATAGCAACAATATGAATTTGTAAAATGACAGAAATGGTGCATCCTACAAACCTAAAGCCACTTCCATACATGAACAGGCAGGATGAACAAGCTCATTCAAGCAGAAATTTTTCACCCTGCATATATGCCATTTTTGCATTATACATCTAGATGTGTAACACTTCACTCATCACCAAATAAGTCCTGAGAGAAGAACAAATAGGGGAAAAAAAACTCCCTAAAAGATAAAAGAACATTTCCCTGATAAATGAATTTTGCATAAACTGTTGACTCGATACTTGTGCTTTTCATGACCTCAAAGTTCTTCAGTGTTCACTAAAAGTACCCACATTTGTTATTTTGAAACAATGAAGATGTGTTCTGGAGCTTTAAACAGTGGATCAACAGGCATACCACAATTCTTTATTTGCATTTACCCATTACTACCAGTAAACAAACTACCAAAAAAGATTACTGCTTACCTTCACCTTTTTTGGTAGGGGAGGGACTATTTAAAGCATATATAAACAGAAATTAATTCTGTAATGGAGTTCTGCTAACAGAAATCAGTGTAGAGGAATTAAATAGATGCTTTAATTAAATACTTCCCTCTGGGAGCTGACAAAAACAACAGGAACTCTTACTTGTACAGCACTTGTATTCAGATATTCAAATACACAAGTGTTATCAATTAAAACTTGACACCAAGTCAAAGGAAGTTTGGTCAAAGAAGTAAGCTTAAGGGAAAGGAGAGAAATAGAAAGGCTGAGATCTAGAGGGGGAAATTCCAGGACTTCAAACCTGAGCAGTTAAAAAAAATATAGCTGCCAAAAGGTAGTGTGATTAAAATCACAGAATTGCTAGAATTGAAGGAGTTCAACAGCATGAAGGCATAGAATTACTACAAAAGGATAAGTAGGTGTGGGGCATGGAGCAAGTTGAAAAAAGTGGACAAAACATGTGACAAAACATGCACAAGTCTGTTAAGAAGGATAATTTATTTTGTTACACAAAGTGTCAGTTAAGCAATCACCCAAGGCAATATTGAGAACACATTTAGTTTACACATACAGCTCAGACACTAAATTCCCTGTCTCGGTGGTGGTTAAATGACATTCTGAGGACTGGAAACTATTGGAGAAAACAAAAGTAATTCAATTTTTTTCTTTCTCTCTTAGCAGGTGGGTGGACACCAAAGGGTCTGGCACTTAATTCTGAGTTGGCATGTAGTAGAATACTGGCAGGCAGAAGGCATCAATGTGGAATCTCTAAATCCTTTCACCATTGAAGGGCATCCATCCTGATGGGAGAGACATCTATTGCCATGGAAAGGAATAGCATGATACCCTATCAACTTGCTAATTTCACATCATACCACTCTCTAGAGGAGAAAACAAAAAAAGAGAAAGTGTCCAAAAATACAAAAAGAAACCCAAATTCCTATCAGCTGATTCAAATCTAGGGGGAAGCTTCCTGGTTGGAAATGTTCACCTGACTGACTTGAATTATACAAATACGAAAAAAACATTCTTTTTTTTGCATTTTTTTTTAGTAGATAGGAATCCTAAGTTGTAACCTCTGAAAATTGCACTAGTGTACAGCGGCTTTTAAATGTTAGTTATCATTGAATGTTTGAATTGCAATAGACCGCTTACAGAAGGTTACAGAAGAAATAACCATCTGTTTAAATCACATTGCCAACTATGTTCCAGATTTCAGGTGAATTTTGAGCATCGAAGTTGAATCAAGAGCATTAAAAAGAGTAAAACAATGTCTTCTTAATTAAGGGTCTTACAGTGTTAGAAAAATCAGCTAGTGTTGAAGGTACAAAATCAAAAGGCAGTCTTATAATTAAGGTTTCATTTGTTGAATAGTAATTATTTCTTAAATTCCTTTCTCATTGCATAAAGAGTTCATAAGTTATATCAATCCAGTTGGTCAAACCTAAAGGGTTATTTATTAAGGAAATCAGCTTAACTAAATTTATTTTTAAAAAAGGTGTGGCTGTCAGTTTCTTCTTCCTTATGTTATGCTTTTATTATATTACCATCTTAGATGGTAATATCATATGCCAATTGCCATATTGTGGAGGTACAAGAAAAGTATAAAATGGTCTTGAGATGCAGTTAAATTAGTCTCCCTATCCTGTGCCAACAAGTCCTGGCTCAAGTCCAACCTACCTCAGAGGTATGTCATAACATGCCCAAGCAGTTTGAAAGTGAAAAATTAGAGTGAATATTTAAATTTTAAAGGTTCAATTACCTGAATACTTAACTTAGAACTATAACACATTTGTTGTCTCAGTTTAGGAAAAGCTGAAGTGCAATGAGACTTGGGTGTCACAGTGGAACAGTCGCTGAAGGCTGGCATGCAGGTGCAGCAGGTGCTGAGGAAAGCTAATGGCATGCAGACCTTCATAGAGAGAGGATTTGAGTATCAGAGCAAGAATGCCTGGAATACAACACCTTGGTGACACCACACCTTCAGTACTGCGTGCAGTTTTAGCTTCCTAGTCTAAGGAAGGACATTCTTGCTACTGAGGGAGTCCAGTGAAGGTTCACCAGACTGATTCCTGAGATAGCAGGACTGACGGATGAAGAAAGACTCAATCGATTGGTGAAGAGACAGAGGAAGGAATCTCATGGAAATATTATAAAATCCCTCAATGGGACTAGACAGGCTAGATGCAGGAAGAATGTGCTGAAAATGTGTTGCTGGAAAAGCGCAGCAGGTCAGGCAGCATCCAAGGAGCAGGAGAATTGACGTTTTGGGCATGAGCCCTTCTTCAGGAGCCCTTTGCAGGAAGAATGTGCCCAACATTGGGGAAGTTCGGAACTAGGGGTCACAGTTAAAAGAATAAGGGCTGAGAGAAGGAAGAATTTCTTCACTCAGTTGTGAGTCTGTGGAATTCTCTCCCACAGGAAGCTATTGGGGTCAATTCATTAGATATATTCCAGAGGGAGCTGGACAAGGTTCTTGTGACTAAAGGGATCAAGGAACATGGAAAGAAAAAATGGGAATCGGATACCATGATCGTACCGAATGGTGGTGCAAACTTGAAGGACCAAATGGCTAATCCTGCACCTATTTTCTAAATCATTAGGTATGGTGGAAGTCTTAAGTGTTTTCAAAGCTGCTAATATCATTTTTGTAAAGATCAGATTACGAATATTTAAGTTGAACTGATCGCAAATGTTATCAACATCCAAAGTCACAAGCATAATCAGCAAATCAGAGAGGAGTTAAATGTGGAACAGAGAGCCACAGGGTGATTTTTTTTAAAAACAAAGAAAAATTTTTTGCAACAGTTCTCCTTTCCAAGGAAACAAAGCAAAGCTTGTATCACCTGACTGACTTTTTGCAAGTCTGACAAAAAAAAAATCCCAAGTTCAAAATGCACTGTAATTACCATTGTAACACCAAGTATTGAAGGGCTCACTATGAAAACAGGAGCTCGCCCAAATCCTTGACTTCTTTCCCAGAAAGCATAGAAAAGATTTGTCCAGCAGATTATCCACAGTACAATTCCCAAAGCCTGAAAGGAAGAAACAAACATTGCTTAAAAAACAATTGAACTTCATTAAGGCTAGAAATGAGATGATATTAAAATATCCATAGATGGGTTATCGAAAATGATCTGAACATCTGCAATTATAGTCCAATCATAAAGCATAATACATAAACAATTTTAATAACCTGATACTTTCCCTGAAAGGTTTGCAATGAAGCGATAGCCACCCAATTTACAATGATTACTTGATTCTCAAATGGATTCACATCTTCAGTGTAGTGTGAACTCTAAAATTCCTATATTGCTCTAGTGACATATTTTTGCCCTCCAGGCAGCCCTAGGAGATTGCAGAATTTAAGTGCTTGAGAGGCAAAGGAAAGAGCAATCAGAGAAGGGGAAAGAGACTGTACATGCAAACGGGATGAGCATAACAACAAGAGGCAGTATTAAAAGGTTATAGATAAAGATCAAACAGAAATGAGAAAATACAACTCAGATTCCTCTAAAGCCCAAATTCACAAACTGATAAATTGCTTTCACAAAGTATTGCTCAATGATACCCTTGACATCCAGAAGCATTTAACCAAGTATGACTAGAATGAGCCCTCACAAAACTAAAGTCAGTGGGAATTAGGAGAAAGATTCTCCCCTGGCAGGAGTCATACTTAGCACTTCAGAAGGTGGGTCTGGTTGTTGGAGGCTAATCTTCACAACCGCAGGACATTGCTACAGGAGGAGTTCTTCAGGTGCAACATCCAAACACCTTGTTATTCCGTCTTAAATGCAAAAATCGAAATGTTCACTGATGACTACACATTTCCATTTCTAACTACTCAAAGTCATTGGTGCCATACGACCAGTACTGTTCCTTTGACATTGTTTGGTTAAAACCCCAGAACCCCCATCCTAATAGCATGGTGTACCTTCACCACACAAATTTCAGCAGTGTAGTTCACCACTAGTTTTTTTAAGGCAATTAGCAATGGTCAATAAATGCTGCCCTTGCCAGTGACATTTAATGCCTACGAACAAGCGGAGAAAATATTGGTGGTATGGTGACTCCATGGTGGGGCGGCACAATGGCTCAGTGGTTAGCACTGCTGCCTCACAGCGCCAGGGACCCATGTTCAATTCCTGCAAAGGGCGAATGTCTGTGTGGAGTTTGCACATTCTCCCCGTGTCTGCAAAGATGTGCAGGTTAAGTGAATTGACCCTGCTAAATTGCCCATAGTGTTAGGTGCATTAGGCACGGGTAAAATGTAAGGAAATGAGTCAGATGGTCGAAGGGCCTGTTTTCACACTATAGGGAAGCTAATCTAATCTGACAGGTGAAAGACAATGTGTACATACGTATATGGTAGCATGATTGAGTAGCCTTGCTTCTTACCGTTTTAATTTTATTGAGAAGTGACATTCTAATATAACCTCGGTCATGATAACGAAGAAACAGAAGGTAGAATGGAAAACAAATCCAGATGTAGATGCAAGGGATCCAGACTAAGATGGTCATCTGGAAGCAGTGTGTAAAATCTGGATTGTCTGTATACCACGTTTTGTTTAAATCCTGGAATATACAAAAATGAACAAGTTAACAGCTAAAACAAAACAAGTAAAATCATGGCACATTTATGTTTGTCTGTCTGTCTGTTCATCACAGCATGGGGAAAACATTCTTTTGCTTAGAAAGGAGTCAGATATTGCAGCTCCAGCAGAAATAGGACAAAAGAAAGCCAAATACTTAATCGTATTCTATTATATTGAGACACTGGGATCACACTGAACAGAGTAGCATCAACTTCTTGCACTCCAACACAACCCACAAAGTCATAGCTTGAGAGCTTTAAATTTGAATAAAGTAAAAGAGAAATGTTGATTGGATCAGCATTTGTAAAGAAAAAGATGTAAATTGAACTACTGAGATTCAAACCCTCTGCCAGTGCTGCAAAGTTGAAAATAAACAAACATTCTTCTTGATAGGACGACACAAAATGAAAGATGGGAAGAAATAAGATGAAAAAACGTAACTCATCAATTGCCAAGTGACACCAGTAATGCATCATTTTAAGGCAGGAAAATTGTTTTCTAATGAAAAGCAAAATATAGCATTCAAATAGCAGAATATTGAATAATAATGTATGTCAGTAGAGAATGACAAAAGAAAATGTAACATGCACCTGGAAAGAAAAGTTAGCTGTACAAGAAAAATAAACAAGACCAAACAGCCTACCTCTGCAATTGGCTGAAGGTTATGTGCAGGTCAGAGTACCCAGTAGAAAGATACAGTGCACATTTGCAGAGATGTTGCCCTGAATAGCATTGGAAGAATGGAGGAATGGAAGAGGTGATTGAAAGAATCCTCCATACTCTTCAAAGAAGTTAAAATTACGAGCAGCAAGGAAATATACTAGATGACAGGAAATATGCACAATCACTCTCTTATTGAAGGAGTGTTTGGGACTCTAGATAATGGCACAAGAGAATGCAAACTGCTGGGTGCTGAATGCACTGAGATTGTATGGGAAACTTTTGCAAAAAGAAAGCTCAAAATCATATTGGTGGAACAGTGACAATGTTTAAGAATCTCTTTAGAAAGCTGAAGGCAAAGACAACAGATGCTCAATTATGAGACCATTTTAGAATTATCAAACAATGAGCTGGTGAATGCAAAGACTAGAAGTCAAGCATCAAGTCAATATCTCAGTCATCATAAATGAAAGGGTAAAGGGTATGATTAAAAATAGTGTGAAATATGACAAATAATATCAACAGGCAAGAAAAACTGACATTTATGGAAAATGCAGTCAAAGTATTCACTACATTATTAGAAAGAGATGCAAGTAGGTGTATAGAAACAAAATCTGGAAAAATACCGTCTTAGCATTAGTTAAAAAGGGAAGTCCAGAAAATGTTGGCCCAACAGAAATAGATTATGTACAAGTGACAGGGGATGGAGATTAGACAAAGAGTTGAATAAATTATGGGAACAATGCCAATAGAAATTGCCCGAAGGGTTTCCTGAACATTCTAAGGAAAAACCCCTTAAACTGAGTTATTTTTTAAAATAATGATCTGTGAAATGTAGGTGTCACAGGCTGGGCCAGCATTTATTGCCATCCCATTGAAGTGAGTGCTGAAAAGTCAGTCAATCGCTTCTTTGTCTGAAGTAACAATCTTTTTCCACTTTGGTTTTTACTTCCTGTATTTCACAAGAACATTTAATTAGCATTTGTAAGACTATCCTTACTGGTACAAACTACCTTTTGATGTCTTTCAATCTGAGGGGGTGGATATTAAGGAGTGCTATAAGCACCACCCATGATTAAGTCGGTCAGCATGGACGCGTTTGGACCTAAGGGTGTTTCCATGCTGGACATCTCTATAACTCTATGACTGGAGGCTAGAACAGCTTCAGATCTCAGAGGAGAAGTAAGGTTTACCATTCCAGGTCCTCCTCAACAACAACATCCATCATATCAACCCAACTTGTAAATGGTTGTTAAAATGAAATAAACTAATTTATACAATACAAAATGGTGTAATTTATATAAAATGATTTGGATGTGAACTTACGGTTAGTAAGTTGTCAAAAATTGCAGTAAAAATGTTGTGTGTGGTCTATTTTGAGACTCACCCCCTCAAAGGCAACAGCAGTTTTAGTGGGGGGGGGGGGGGGGGGGCAATGGGGTCTCACGCGTACTGTGCTGCTGCCTAGTCTCCTGAACAAGGTGCAGACTTAGCAAGTGCTTGCTGTGTTGTTAATCCCATCGAACTGATGGGGTTGTAGGGAAGGGGGCTTCAGCAATGCTGCAGGTCCCTTACACACAAAAAAGGCGTGTCTGCTCAGAAACAAACCCTGAGACAGAGGGGGAGCAAGGTAGGCAGAGTGAGGTAAAAAGGAAACTAAAGAAAACTCGAAGCCCGGAGGAGAGGCATTGAATCATCGTTCAGATAATTGAGGTTCCTCTGTATTATATTCAATTCTAGTCCCCCTCCTATAGGAAAAGTATTGTGAAACTTGAAATGATTTACAAGAATGTTGCCAGGATTAGAGCGTTTCAGCTATAAGGAGAGGCTGAATAGGCTGGGGCTGTTTTGCCTGGAGCATCGGAGGCAGAGGGGTGACTTTTATAGGAGGTTTATAAAATCATGCAGGGCATGGATAGGGTGAATAGCCAAAGTCTTTCCGAGGGTAGGGGAGTTCTAAAACTACAGGACATGGATTTAAAAGAGACCCAAGGGGCAACTTTTTCCACAGTGAGTGATGAGTGTAATGAGTGAGCTGCCAGAGGTGGAGGAGGAAACTAATACAATTACAACATTTAAAAAAGGCATCTGGATGGGTATATGAATAGGAAGGGTTTAGAGGGATATGGAGCAAATGAGACTAGATTAATGTAAATATCTCGTTGGTATGGATGAGTTGGATCGAAAGGCTCCATTTCCCTGCTGTTCAGCTCCATGACTGAGTCTCTTCTAGTCAGATCATATTGTGGTTTTCCTCTGTAATACTAGACTGAGCACACCCTGTGGATCACTATCCTTAAAGGAGAACAGTAGCACAAACCTGCCATGTGGTGAGGTACAGAGTTTGATTTTGGTATACACCTTTAAGGACACATACCAAAACTTCAAGTGAGACAGAAAACCCAGCACAGATTCCATTGACTCAACACTCCAGAATTTATACCAGAGAAAGATGGCTCACTACCACATCAAGAGTGAGGATGGAGTCCTACAATTCTGGTCATCATTAAATCACTCTACTGGAGTAATTTAATATACAGACTGCTTTAAGCCATTATACTTAACAAATTAAATTAAACAAATTAGAGTAAGGTCAGGAATTTAAACCTCAGACTCCAATCATTGTTAAAGTTTACACTCAGCATCTATTTGGCATCAATTAGAGTGATGCAGATCTAGCTGTGTAATATTTTCGGCTCATTGTTAATTAACGCTTCATTAAAGATTTGCTGGAGTGATTCTGATCAAACATTTATATGGCTAACTTTTAAATGGAGAAAGTGTAACCAACAACATACCTCAGCAGGACTGGTGTTTTGGCCTTGTGACAATTTAGAAAGAAAATCTTTAACAGAATAAGCATTAGAAGATAGAATCACAATTGTTACAGTGCAAAAGGCAGCCATTTGAACAGTCACATTCATGATGACTCTGAGCATCATTACCTAGTGCCAATCTGCTTTTTCCCCATGCCTCTGCACATTATTTCTATCCAAATAATCATCCAATGCCCACTTTTCTCCCACCACAATTTCAGGCTGCACATTCCATATTCTAATTATTCATTCGGTGGGGAAAAAAAACTTTTTCTCGTCACACATTCAGCTTCTTTTGCAAAAAAAAAACTGAGCAAGTGCCTCACATTCTCAATCTTTTTACAAATGGGAATATTCCTCCCTGCTACCTAGTCTCCTGAACAAGGAGCGGATTTAGCAAGTGCTTGCTGTGTTGTTAATCCCATCGAACTGATGGGGTTGTAGGGAGAGGGGCTTCGGCAATGCTGCAGGTCCCTTACACAAAAAAAAGGTGCCGATAGTAGTCATGATTTGGAGATGCCGGTGTTGGACTGGGGTGTACAAAGTTAAAAATCACACAACACCAGGTTATAGTCCAACAGGTTTAATTAGAAGCACACTAGCTTTCGGAGCGACGCTCCATCAGGTGATTGTGGAGGGCTCGATCGTAACAGAATTTATAGCAAAAATTTGCAGTGTGATGTAACTGAAATTATACATTGAAGAATTGATTGTCTGTTAAGCCTTTCATCTGTTAGAATACAGTGATAGTTTCATTTCTTTCATGTGTAAATCACAAAACCCTGTTTTTAAAAGGTTGCATTCTCGGGTTAGCTGTTAACAATGGTGATAGCTAGACAATATGTTGAAGGTGTTAGCCCCCTGTGTTCTCTGTCTATGACCTGATGTTTAGATTGATTACAATCTAAAAAGTGAAATAACAGAGTTTTACATAAATTCATGCAGTTTTTGAGCTCAGAGTTCGACATGAATCTATGTGGTTTTTAAGCAAAGTGCAATGTAACTCTGAAAATACCAAAAAAATTCACCACACAAAATAGATGTGTGCGTGTGCGTGTGCGTCTTTGTCTGTCTGTGTGTGTCTTTGTCGGTCTGTCTGTGTGCGCGCGCGTGTGGGTCTTTGTCTGCGTGTCTGCGTTTGTGCACGTGTAGTGCAATGGTGATCACCTGTAATGTGACATGAACCCAAGGTCCCGGTTGAGGCCCTCCCTATGGGTACCGAACTAAGCTATCAGCCTCTGCTCGGTCACTTTCCTCTGCTGCCTGTACCGAAGTCCACCTTGGAGGATGGTCACCCGAAGGTCTGAGGCTGAATGTCCTGGACCACTGAAGTGTTCCCCAACTGGGGAGGGAACCCTCCTGTCTGTTGATTGTTGTGCGGTGCCCATTCATCCGTTGTCGTAGCCTTTGCTCGGTTTCCCCAATGTACCATGCCTCCGGGCATCCCTGCCTGCAACGTGTAAGATAGACAAAGTTGGCTGAGTCACATGAGTACCTGCCATGTACAAGGTGGGAGGTGTTCCCACGCGTAATAGTGGTATCTATGTCCACAATCTGACACGTTTTGCAGCGTCCACCGTGACAGGGTTGTATGGAGTTGTCCTGAGAGCCGGGCAGTTTGCTACAAACAACGATCTGTTTGAGGTTTGGCGGTTGTTTAAAGGCAAGTAGTGGAGGTGTGGGGAAGGTCTTGGTGAGATGCTCATCCTCATTGATAATGTGTTGCAGGTCACGAAGAACATGGCATAATTTTTCAGCCCCTGGGAAGTACTGAACAATGAAGAGTACCCTGTCAGTTGCAGCCCGTGTCTGTCTCCTGAGGTCATTACGGTTCCTTGCTGTGGCACGTCGGAACTGGCGGTCAATGAGTTGAACATCGTACCCAGTTCTTGTGAGGGCATCTTTGAGTACTTCCAGGTGTCCGTCACGTTCCTTCTCATCTGAGCAGATCCGGTGTATGCGTAGGGCTTGTCCATAGGGAATGGCTGTTTTAATATGTTTTGGGTGGAAGCTGGAGAAGTGTAGCATTGTGAGGTTGTCTGTGGGTTTGCGGCAGAGTGTGGTGCTGAGGTGTCCGTCCTTGATAGAGACGCACGTGTCCAAGAATGAGACAGACAGTCAAGAGTAGTCCATGGTGAGTTTTATGGTGAGATGAAACTTGATGTCACTGTGCAGTTTTATCAGTGACTCCTCGCCATGGGTCCAGAGGAAGAAAATGTCATCAATGTACCTGGTGTACAATGTCGGTTGGATATCCTGCATAGAGAAGAAATCTTGTTCGAACCTGTGCATAAAAATGATGGCATATTGGGGTGCAAATTTGGTCCCCATGGCTGTTCCGTGTGTCTGGATGATTCTTGGATGTCAAAGGTGACGGCGTTATGATCGGGGATAACGTGGATGGGTTGTAGGGCGGTGCTTGGGGACAGGCAGTTGTTGGTGTGGGGTGAGCGGCTGTTGCTACGGTCACACACACACACACACAGTGGTGAATTTCTTTGGTACTTTCAGAGTTACATTGCACTTTGCTCAAAAACCACATACATTTATGTCGAACTCTGAGCTCAAAAACTGCATGAATTCATGTAAAACTCTGTTAGCTCACTTTTTAGATTGGAATCAATCTAAACATCAGGTCATAGACAGAGAACACAGGGGGCTAACGCCTTCAACATATTGTCTAGCTATCACCATTGTTAACAGCTAACCCGAGAATGCAACTTTTAAAAAAAAAGGGTTTTGTGATTTACACATGAAAGTGAAACTATCACTGTATCCTAACAGATGAAAGGCTTAACAGACAATCAATTCTTCAATGTATAATTTCAGTTACATCACACTGCAAATTTTTGCTATAAATTCTGTGTTACGATCGAGCCCTCCACAATCACCTGATGAAGGAGCGTCGCTCCGAAAGCTAGTGTGCTTCCAATTAAACCTGTTGGACTAAAGCCTGGTGTTGTGTGATTTTTAACAAAAAAAAAGGGCGTGTTTGCTCAGAAACAAACCCTGAGACAGAGAGGGGGAGCAAGGTAGGCAGAGTGAGGTACTCTCTCAAAGTCATGTGGGGTCAGAACAACTTTCTCAGATATAGTGCGAACCTAAGCAGTGACTGCCTTCTGGAACAAAACATCCAAGGAATTTTCATCCTCGCCTGGGCACATTGGTATCTGCAGCTTGGCATCCAGCTCAAACCTCTGAGCTGATATTTCTCAAGCGACAGACAGTTACTACTGGCATGTCTCCCACATACTGCAGCTATAACACATCAGTTATCCTCCCATCTTCATTGTATTAGGTTTATTTTTTGTGCAAATAATTTATAATTCCACATTTCACCCAATTCACAACTTCACACTGCACTCAAGCACCACTGTGTGTAGAAAAACTACGCTAAGAAAACCCTGTACTTACACTCCAAAAAGCTGGAATGAAAAATGACGCTCACATCCCAAGAAATGATCTTGTAAAAATATTTGACATGCACAGACACAAGTCAGTGCTGAATAATCTCCAATTACAAGTTCTGAGAAAATCACACTTACCTATTCAGTTTGTTCAAAGTGTACCAACCTTTACCACAAAAGGTACAACATCCCTTTTACCAGAGGTCAGGCGACATGGCTGCAAATTTGCAAAGCTAAGGCTTAAAAAGGTTCCCAAGTAGGTACTATTGCTACTAAACAGAAATAGCTTACCTGAGCAGAATACTGGTAAGTTTGTCCAGCCATTAAGGCCTCACTTCAAATGGTTATCAGCAATCAAATTAGATGAATCCCAGCAGAAGGAGAACATGCCCCCAACGAAGAGGCGCCGCTGGGAGCAACGATAACCAACAGGTCCTGGACCTCCCACATAGACGCAATGGTCAAGGAGGCACAACAACACTTCTTCCTCAGGCAACTCAGGAAATTCAGCTTGTCCACAAGGACCCTCACCAAGCTTTACAGATGCACCATAGACAGCATATAATCTGAATGCATAACAGCCTGGTATGGCAACTGCTTTATCCAGTAAATTATATTGGCACAATTATGTGGTAAAAAGCAGCAACAATCCAATAATTGTTGGCACCCAACCTTAAAACATGATTGTGATCTTTTATTCAGCTTCCAGGTTACATCTCTATTGCTTAATTGTACCCTGATTGAATGCAAGCAATTCAATTTCCTTGCTCGAAATCAGTTTCCCACAATTTTCCCAAAATGCACAGGTAATTAAGTTGAGATTCTGCTTTCTCAGAATCTAAGCAAGTGCAAGCAATGGAGAGGGAGCAGTTAGCATACCACTCAAGGGAAAAGCTGAAAACCTGGAAGACCACTTGATTAGAAACAGAGGACCCTGGCATTGCGCATAGAAGCTGTGTTGGTTCTGAATTCACCAGAGCTGCTGGATATCTATTCTGAAAGAGAGAGTAAGACAGTCTCTCAGCCTAGATATGCATTCAAAAATTTTTAAAAATTGCATAACTTGGTCTTAAACTCTTGGGAAGTCTTCAAAAATTGTAAGTGAGAAATATAATATTGAAAGAGATCTAAGTTTTGAAGTGAAATAACAATTTTGCATCCAAATAGGATTTTATTCTTCATTCAACCCACCTTGTAACTGATAAGGTGTGCCAAAATGAGTAAAGCATTCCTCTCTCAATGTGGCCGGTAGCAAACTCGAATTTGTTAAACTCCCCTTGCACCAAAATGAACTGTCATACTGTAAATTCCAGAACTTTAATAACTTGGTTATAGATTGAAAGAATCAGCAATAACTGTCTGGAATAAACTATTAAGGGAAAGGGACAAACTGTTATTCAGGAATTGAAAGCAATTGGCCATGCTCTGGGGAAAAAAAAAGTTGAAGCTATATAAACAAAACTGTTTTAGCGTGCTCCCTTGTGTCACAAAAGCAAATGATTGCCCTGCAGAAAATTTTAAAGGAGTTTAATCACAGGTAAGTGGTGTGTTCAAACAGAAAAGCCAATGTGAAATGTAGCAAGGGACAGGAAAACTACTTCTGATAAACATAGAAAAGCAGAAACATAGAAAAGAGCTGCAGTAGGCCATTTAGCCCTTTGAGCCTGCATCACCAATCAATATGACCATGGCTGATCATGCAATCTCAGTATCTCATTCCTGTTTTCTCTCCCACCATTTGATCCCTTTAGCCACAAGAGCCACATCCAGCTCCCTCTTAAATATATCTAATGAACTGGCTGCAACAGTTTCCTGTGGGACAGAATTCCACAGGTTCACAACTCTGAGTGAAGAAATTCTCCCCCATCTCAGGCCTGAATGGCTTACCCACTATTCTTAGACTGTGATCCCTAGTTCTGGATTTCCCCAACAATGGGAATGTTCTTCCTGCATCTAGCCTGTCCAGTCCCATCAAGATTTTATACACATCTGTGAGATTCAACCACCCTCCCCCACCATTCTAAATTCCAGCAAGCTTTTTTCCCCTCATTTGTCAGTCCTACCATCATGGGAATTAGTCTGATTGAGGGAGTCCAGCAAAGGTTCATCAATGGCAAGAACATCCTTCCTCAGACTAGGAAACCAAAAATGCACACAAAGGAAGCAAGCTTAAGAGCTCCAAAGGAGGAGTCAATATTTTAAATGAATCTAAACAATCAATAATTTCACACCACAAACTTGAAAGAGAGAAAATCGCATAAGAATTCAACTCTGGTCAAGTTCTCACCAAAACTTGAAAAAGTGACACTGTAGAAGGATCAAAGTGTGGACATCCAGAGGCAGACTGTTGGTTGGAATCATAACAAAATTTTACAATTAATAATACTCTGGATGTAGGTTTGCTCGCTGAGCTGGGAGGTTCATTTCCAGACGTTTTGTCACCCTACCAGGTAACATCTTCAGTGGGCCTCAGGCGAAGCAGTGTACACGATTCCTGCTTTCTATTTATGTTTGGGTTTCTTTGGGTTGGTGATGTCATTTCCTTTTCTTTCTCAGGGGGTGGTAGATGGGGTCTAACTCAATGTGTTTGGTGATAGAGTTCCGGTTGGAATGCCATGCTTCTAGGAATTCTCGTGCATGTCTCTGCTTGGTTTGTCCCAAGATGAATGTGTTGTCCCAGTCGAAGTGGTGTCCTTCCTTATCTGTATGTAAGGATATGAGTGAGAGAGGGTCATGTCATTTTGTGGCTACTTGTGTTCATTGGACAAACAGACAGAAAACTAGCCACCAGGATACATCAACACCAACTAGCCACAAAACGACATGACCCTCTCTCACTAGTGTCCTTACATACAGAGAAGGAAGGACACCACTTCGATTGAGACAACATATCCATCTTAGGACAAGCCAAGCACGAGAATTCCTAGAAGCATGGCATTCCAACCAGAACTCTATCAACAAACACAGAATTAAACCCCATCTACCACACCCTGAGAAAAAGAAAAGGAAATGACATCACCAACCCAAAGAAACCCAAACATATAAATAGAAAGCAGCAATGTACACTGCTTCGCCTGAGGCCCACTGAAGAGGTTACCTAGTAGGGTAACAAAACGCCTGGAAATGAACCTCCCAGCTCAGCAAGCAAACCTGCATCCAGAACCTCAACCTCAGCTACAAATCTTCTCAAAACTTGCTAATTAATAATACTATTAATAGCTAAATTCAGTTGAGGGGTTTAACTTGCTTACTTGAGGGGACTTATTTCAACTGCTATATGCAATAAAGTTTAAATAATTGTTTCTGTATTTGATTGTCTCTGAGATGTCTCAAGTAGCCAAATTCAAGGTAGCTCAGGGTAATTTACCTATGACAGAACAAATACAGAAGTATATTCAGTTAAAAATCACAACACCAGGTTATAGTGCAACAGGTTTAATTGGAAGCACACTAGCTTTCGGAGCGCTGCTCCTTCATCAGGTGGCACAGTGGTTAGCACTGCTGCTTCACAGCGCCAGAGACCCAGGTTCAATTACCGTCTCAGGCAACTGTCTGTGGAGTTTGCACATTCTCCAGTGTCTGCGTGGGTTTCCTCCAGGTGCTCCGGTTTCCTCCCACAGTTCAAAAATGTGCAGGTTAGGTGAATTGGCCATGCTAAATTGCCCGTAGTGTTAGGTGAATGGGCTAAATGTAGGGGAATGGGTATTGATGGGTTGCTCTTCGGAGGGTCGGTGTGGACTTGTTGGGCCGAAAGGCCTGTTTCCACACTAAGTAATCTAATTAAACCTGTTGGACTATATCTTGGTGTTGTGTGATTTTTAACATTGCTCACCTCAGTCCAACACCGGCATCTCCAAATCATGAAGTATATTCAAACCAGTATTAAAGGATGCAATGAATAGTTGTCAGTGGAGCACTGCAAGGGGTCAGTTAGCTGGTTTGCAATGCAAAGTGACATCAATGGAGATTCAATTCCCACACCAACTGTTGTCACAAATGAAGGTCTGCATTCTCAACCTCATCCCTTCACCAGAGGTGTGGTGGTTCTCAGATTAAACTCACCATAATCATCGCTTTCTAATAAAAGCACTCTAGGGCTACGGTGACTTTACTTAATGGATCCAAAGAACCAAAAAGTTAGAATACTGCAGAGGCTGAAAATCTGAGACAAATTTAGAAAATGCTGAAAACACAAGAGGTCTGACTCCACTGCAGCAAACAGTTATTGCACATGAATGGCCTGTCACCAGAGATGGAAAAAGTTTGAGATGTAACAGGTTTTACAGAAGCATACAAAAAGGACCAAAGGACAAAAACTGCAATCATGCAAGGCAAATTCTTGTTCTCCCCACCCCACCTTTATTTATTGAGAAATGCAGGAGTCACTGGGTAGTGACCATTTTTTATCCATCCTTAATGGTTAAAATAACATTTACAAGTCAACCACATTGCTGTTGGACTGGAGTCACGTAGGTCAGATCAGGGAAGAACAGCAAATTTCCTTCAGTAAAGATCATTATTGAAGCAGATGTTTTATTTTTAGAAGCATGTTTAATCGACTGTGGTTACATGGCTATCATTAGCTTAGCCTGTTTTTATTCCAGATTTTTAACGAATTCAAATCATCTGTCATGGTGGAATTCAAATTTATGTTCCCACCTCCCAAGAATATTGGCCTGGGGTTCTAGATTACTAATCCAGTGACATCAGCAATGCTCCACCCCCACAACAGGAATGGTGATGTGATGCAAGAGTGAATGATAATGGATAAGTACTGAAACAAAGAGGAGTCTGTAGGTGATGCAAATGCTACAACTGCTTTGAGAACCAATTCAACTTTCAAGCAACACTGGTAAGATCCCACCGGGAATGGTGCCTTGAAAGAGAAAGTTGCCTGTTTTCCAATATTATCAGGTGGGCAACCATAATGACTGGCATCTTCCTATGTCTACACATACCCAAAACATGCCACTTTCCACTCTGGTGACTTGAACACATTCCATTTTCCTCAACCAAGGATTTTCTCACCAGACCCGCAACCCAAATAACCAAATTAACTTACACGAGTTCGACTATTCCATTTCCCACTCATCGGCTCTCAAAGCTATGATTTGGGGGGGGGGGGGGGGGGGGGGGGCTACTTGTACTCATCCTCCACCCAACTGCTCTGTCAATTTCCACTTTAGTGATCTACCAATCATATCTTCCCCTCCCATTTGAGCATCCTGAAGATACCATTTTCTCAACACCTTATTCACTACTTAATGAATCACAGAGCTATTACAGTGCAAATGGAGGCCATTCAGCATCGTGTCAACAATCATCCAAAACCCTCCTGAATGCCTCAATTGAACCTGCCTCTGGACATTCCATTCCCTAACAACTCAACTCATTTTCTTTTGTGAAATATTTGAAAACCATGTCATGCATTTCTCCATCCATTTACAAGTGATAGTTTCCCCCCATTCATTCTGTTCACAATCACTTTAAACACAAAATCTCCTTAGCTTTCTAAAGAAAACAGACCAGCTTCTCCACCCTCTCCGCACAATCGAATTATTTTATCTGTGGAATCATTCTCACAAACTTCTTTCTCATTCTCTCCAATGCATTCTTCCCATGGTCTGGCACCAAGAACTGTACACAATACTCCAGCTGAAATCTAATCAATGTCTGAGACAAGTTCATCATAACTTCCCTATTCATGAAACTTAGAATACTGCATGCTTTATTAATAGTTCACTCAGCCTGTTGTCAACTTTAATGACTTATGTACATATACAGCCAGCCTCTTCAGTCCTGCACATCAGTTAGAATAGTATATTTTATACTGTCTCTCCATGCTCATTGTACAAGAGTAGCACTTCACACTTCTCCACTTCGTACTTCATCTGCCATTTTTCATTCCGCAACTTTAACCACAAACTCAAGGTTACCTGTCATTTTGACCACCCCAACACCACACTGAACTCCATCTCCAATACTCAGTTTGGCTTGAAATTTATATAAAATACAGCTCATTTATTTCTTAGCATACATCCCTCAAATTCATGCATTTACTAACCTTGTGGGATGCCTTCCTCTCTGCAACATTAATGCCTTGTTTGTGGAGCTTTTATATCTTATGAACTTCTAAGCCACTCAACTTTTCTTCTACCCTGTTTTAGCGACGACAAAACTGCATCATTGATGTTACAGATCTTTTTCTCTCAGGATAACTTGCTTCTCTGACAAAAATCTGCACACTACCGACCTTCCATATAATTTTCTTTCTAAAAGGAAATTTGATTCCCTCTCTGCTTCTGTGTCATAGGACTCATTGTTAGACAACAGCCCAATTTCTTTCCTTTTCTGGCCTTGTTTTCTAAAGCGCTGAATCCACATCCAAAATAATACAAGTAGAACGTAAAAAGTCAACAAACAGTTTCCATGGCTTTGAAATTGCTTGGGCTCAAAACTGAATTTCTTTTGCTCTCCAGCTAAAGAGGATATGCTGTTCCAGACAGTAGTCTGGGCACATGCTGTATCTATGGAGCAGGAAAATCGATGTTTCAGGCATAAGCCCTTCATCAGGAATTTCTGTTGAAGGCCTTATGCCTGAAATGTCGATTCTCCTGCTCCTCAGATGCTGCCGGACCTGTTGTGCTTTTCCAATAGCACACTCTCGACTCCAATCTCCAGCATCTGCAGTCCTCACTTTCTCCACACGCTGTATCTGGCAGAGCTGCTAGGAACCTGTATACTGCTGCAAATTCAATGTAGCCAGACGAGATGGCTAGGCTGGTACACAACAGAACTGAAGAATGGCCAGAAGAATGAACTGACATGTCTCTGTAAGAGTTTAATTTGGACTATTAAATGCTTTGGGTAATAGATCAAGCCATGCTTGGACACTAGTGATTGGAACCGGGTGGATCTTATTGACTATGAGCTCCTTGATTATGGTTGTTAACCTGTGCCAGTGAGCCTTGGCTGACAGATATAAACAAGAAATTCCCTTTGTCGAGAAAGGCACTGCTCGTCACTGGCAACTCGGGTGTTTCCTTTCTTCCTGGTGGTGGAATATAAATAAAGATTTGCGCACTTGTTGTTCTTTACTGTACCCTACGCCTGCACACACAATACATGGGTGCAGGGGAAAAATTAACATTACCGCTGTTAGACAGTAGTTTGGGGGAAAATACATTTTAAAACCAGGAACGTCAGAAGTCCTCAAGAAAAAAAAAAAGAAATTCCTCTTATTAGGCCTAGTTTGTTACCGGTTCCCTGGCTACATGCACGCTTTTCCTGGTGGTGGAAGTATGAATAAAATTATTTGAAACATGATGTTTTCACTGAGTCCTTGCACTCTCACACAGCAGTGCAAATATGGGAGAAAATAAGCACTACTGCTGTACAGCATTAGTATTGGGGGGGGAAACAAAAAGAGGAGAGAAAAAAATTCAGAAAATAAAATATAAAGAGGAATCTGCCCTTAACAGCTTTGCTGGTTACTAGTTCCCTGGCCGCATGAGTGTCTTCCTGGCGTGCATACCGTCTTTTACGAATGGTGTCTTCAGAGTCCCGGAATGTGTACACACACAGACACACGAAAAACGAGCACTACTGCAGTAATGCCGGGAAAGAAGGGAAAAAAAAAGAGAAAGAGTAAACAGGAGATTCAGAGTCCCCTGTCTTCGGGAGCTGACTTCAAGCTGGCACATATATAAATAAAAGTTGAGCTGGTGATGGTATACTGGCCTCTGTGCAGTTATTTCAGATACAAAGTTCACAACCAACAGTACACTACCACCCACCCACCCACCTCCCCGCCCCCCCCCAACCCCAAATGTCCTTTGTTATTCTCTTCACCTCGCAGCCACTCTCCACTGCCAAGAACAATTAAAGACAAGAACAACCTCCCACAAACTCTAACCCCCCTGCCCTTTAAAAGGACACATTCCAGGAAATCTATTGAACATCTTCCAAAATGAACATATCCAGCTCTACACAGCCATTGTGTATCCCTGTCAAAATTCTCTCATACAAGATAACAACAAGAAACCTTTCCTAGCATCACAGGTCTTTATATTTTGTCATGTACAATAACATCACAAATATCTCAAAATTAAAGTATTGTACAATAATTAATTTCATAATTATGTCCCATCAAGAACAATTTCTTCTAGTTATGACATAGCTCAAACGGAATCTTCATAACCATAGTAGAAGTCGAGACTTAGATAAAGGACCAATACTCCACACAATAGGAAGAGTCAGCCCATCAGACTGGTGAAACAAGAAAAGCTAGTTGTGTTACACGTGTTTATTACAAAACATACAGTCCTATTCAGGATTAGCAAGAATTTTATTTTGTCCAATTTTCTCAAATCTTTCTCCAAACAGGAAAATTAAACTATTTGAATGTGTAAAATTAAACAGACAACAACATAGAAAGGCAATTCACACTTGTGTCTATCTAACACCAATATACTAAACAAAGAACAAAAATATTTGGCCAAAAGAATCACATAGAAGAACCATATCAGACCAGTCAGGGATGTACTTTCTCCAGTTCTGGTCTACCAGCATTGCTAATTTGCTTATCTTCACAACAAACCTTATCTAAACAGTTGTTATTTGCATGGGTAAACATTTCATCAGAACAACCATCAATTTATCTCCTAGATACACATCATCGGTCTCTAATCACAGGATGATAAAAAAACATGACATATAACAATCTATCCCCAATTTCTTTGGAGGAAAAACATATTTGTGTTCCCATGTACCACCAAATCATTTGCCAAGACATGTGCTTCGTGTCTCTAGCTTCACTGAAAAATTTGCCTGCATCAAACTCATATCAAAACCAGAATCAAAAAATGTGTGGTACTGGACAAGCACAACTGGTCAGGCAGCATCCGAGGAGCAGGAGAGTTGACGTTTCGAACATACTTTTTGGCTCTAATCTCCAGCATCTGCAAGTCCACACTTTTTCATATCAAAACCTAACATTGTTTAACTGCTACTATAAGCAAAAATGAGCGGAGCTCATCTTGTGATCTTTATATAATTAGAAATTAAAATATTTCTGAAATTTTTTCTCAAGTATTTCACTGCCATTTACACTGTTCTGCATTAGCTCCATAGACAACTTATCAAAAAATTAAATAAATCTGAATAAAACTATGAAGATGGCCATGCATCTCATTAGTTATTTTAAATTCTCAGAAAAACAAACTTATTCAAGGATAAGATGGACAAGATCAAACCCCTCAGGTGTTCTAATACATGGAGATTAGGTGTTTAATGGTAGTCAGTTAATTGTGACTAAATAAGTTAAGGCACATTCAAAAACTAAGATTGCCTCAAGCAACAAGAGATTAAAATAACTTCCCAAAATCAAAACATTTGGAAGGCACCACCAGTTAATGTAAATAAGACTGAGCGGCCTTTAACGATATAAAAATCACTCAAAGGAACATAGTCAGCTAAAACTGATCAGCTGAAAAGGAAGAGATATTTAAAAAGTTTGAATAAAGGTTTTAAAGGTGTAAAATGGAAGGCAGAGAGGCTCAAGGGTGAGATTTCAATGCTCAGAATCTAGACAGGTGGAGACACAGTTACCAATGTTGAGGGAAAGGATGTGAGAGATGTACAAGAGGTCAGAATTGGAGACAGACTAACAGTTTTTTGATTAGATTAGATTAGATTAGATTCCCTACAGTGTGTAAATTGTAAGGTTTGAGAAGATTAGAACAGTAAGGAAGAACAATGCACCAAAATACCCTTCAGAGGTCGTCAGGAAGTACTTAATGGTAGGTGTGTGCTGATGCATATAAAAAAAATCTGGAAATCAAAGTCTGATGATAACTACTAATTCTCGAAATCCATTTAGTTCACCAACACACTTTAAGGAAGGGAAACTGCTATCCTTATCTGGTCTTGCTCTGTCACAACTTCATAGAGTCAGAGACGTACAGCATGGAAACAGACCCTTCGGCCCAACCCGTCCACGCCGACCAGATATCCCACCTGCCAGTACCCGGCCCATATCCCTCCAAACCCTTCCTATTCATATACCCATCCAAATGCCTCAGACCCACAACAATGTGGTTGACTTTTAATTGTACTCTGAAACAGCCTAGCAGGCTATTCAGTGGTATTATGATCACTAAATCCCCCATAATCAATATCCTAGGGTTTACCATTGACCAGAAACCAAACTGGTCTCACCATAAAATTGCATGGCTACAACAGCAAGGTCAAGGCTAGGAATCCTGCAGCATGTGACTCACCTGTTGACTCTGCAAAGCTTATCCACTATTTACAATAGAATACTCCCCATTAGCCTGGATGTGTGCAGCTTCCACAACACACGAAGCTTGACACCATTCAGGTCACAGCAGCCCAATTAATCAGCACCACATACACAAACATTCACTCCTTCCAACTTAGTATCAGCAGTGTTGAGTCCACAAAATGAACTCCATAAATTCACCACGGCTCCTTAAACAATATCTTCCAAACCTATGACCAGATTAGATTAGATTAGATTAGATTACTTACAGTGTGGAAACAAGCCCTTCGGCCCAACAAGTCCACACCGACATGCCGAAGCGCAACCCACCCATACCCCTGCATTTACCCCTTACCTAACACTACAGGCAATTTAGCATGGCCAGTTTACCTGACCTGCACATCTTTTGGACTGTGGGAGGAAACCGGAGCACCTGGAGGAAATCCACACAGACACGGGGAGAACGTGCAAACTCCACACAGTCAGTCGCCTGAGGCGGGAATTGAACCCAGGTCTCTGGCGCTGTGAGGCAGCAGTGCTAACCAATGTGCCACCGTGCCGACCAGTACTATCTAAAAAGACAACAGCAAAAGATACATGAGACATGGCCACCTGCAAAGATCCTTTCCTGACTTTGGAATGTCTCACCATTCCTTCACTATCCCAGAGTCAAAATCCTGGAACTCACCATCCAATGGCATTTTAAACATACCCATAACAATTGGACTGCAGCAGTTCAAGACAACAGGACACCCTGCCTTCAAGGGCAGTTAGGGATGGGAAATAAATGCTGGCCCAGCCAGTAATGTCTATATCCCATGAATGAATAAAGAAAGTAAACAGGTCTGATTGTAGAAAAAGATGTAAAGACCATGATTTTTTGTGGACTGAAGTGAGAGAACACTGTTTTGGAGCCAGTGGTTTAAAAGATGGTTGTTTGTCATAACAAGGACAGAACCCCCGTCTTCACTTTCCACCCTACCAACCTTCATCCGCCGACATTTCCGTCACCTCCAAACAGACCCCACCACCAGAGACATATTTCCCTCCCCACCCCTTTCCACAAAGACTGTTCCCTCCGTGACTACCCTCCGGTCAGGTCCACGCTCCCCAACAAACTACCTTCCCCAGCCACTGCAGGAATTGCAAAACCTGTGCCCACACCTCCTCCCAAGGCCCCAAAGGAGCCTTCCATTGCCCCAAAGGAGCCTTCCACATCCAAAGTTTCACCTGCACATCCACCAATGTCATTCATTGTATCAGTTGCTCCCGATGCGATCTCCTCTACATTGGGGAGACTAGATTAGATTACTCACAGTGTGGAAACAGGCCCTTTGGCCCAACAAGTCCACACCGCCCTGCCGAAGCGCAACCCACCCATACCCCGACATGTACCCCTTACCTAACACTACGGGCAATTTAGCATGGCCAATTCACCTGACCTGCACATCTTTGTACTGTGGGAGGAAACCGGAGCACCCGGAGGAAACCCACGCAGACACGGGGAGAACGTGCAAACTCCACACAGACAGTCGCCTGAGGCGGGAATTGAACCCGGGTCTACGGCGTTGTGAGGCAGCAGTGCTAACCACTGTGCCACCATGCCGCCCACTAGACACCACCCCGCAGAGCGCTTCAGGGAACGTCGCCGGTACACCCGCACCAATCAACCCAACCACCCCGTGACCCAACATTTCAAACTCCCCCTCCCACTCTGCCGAGGACATGCAGGTCCTGGGCCTCCTCCACTGCCGCTCCCTCACCACCCAACGCCTGGAGGAAGAACACCTCATCTTCCGCCTCTGAACACTTCAGCCCCAGGGCATCAATGTGGACGTCACCAGTTTCCTAATTTCCCATCCCCCCCACCTTACCCCAGTTCCAACCTTCCAGCTCAGCACTGTCCTCATGACCTGTCCTACCTGCCAATCTCCCTTCCCACCTATCCACTCCACCCTCCCCTCTGACCTATCACCTCCATTCACCTATTGTATTCTTTGCTACCTTCCCCCACCCTCCCCTCTGACCCATCACCTCCATCCATACCCCCATTCACCTCTTTGCTGCCTTCTGCCCAGCCCCACCTCTCCCCCCCCCCACCCCACGGTGGCTCCATTTCTGATGAAGGGAGTTTGCCCGAATTTCCTGCTCCTCGGAGGCTACCTGACCTGCTGTGCTTTTCCAGCACCACTAATCTGCATCTGCAGTCCTCACTTTTGCCTAGTTTGTCTTGAAAACCAAGTAAGCTGATTGATTACAAGCATCATTTATACAACTTCTTGAACAGGCAGCAATTCAATTTTAGTTTATGGACAAACTGGGTGCAGAGGGTTGTGTACAAAATGCATCAAGTACTTTGCACATTTTGTTACATTGAAAGGGTACTATACAAATACAAGTTTTTGATGAACCATTTGTTCAGCAGTCTCTGCTACATCTTGCTCTTCAACAAGCCAACACACCCCAGGGATTTCTCCCTGGTGCTGAACCCACAAGCTGCTTTCCTGCATTCTCAAGTTCTGTCCGAAACCCATTCTGTCCTCTCTTAACCCTATACCCAATAAACTTGGTTGGCAACAAGCAACTAATTGGCAATGACAAAGGTCATCCACCTGCCAACAACTAGGTGATTGGTTGTAGCTGAACAGTTCGGGCTTGCCAACAAAATAGAGAGATGTAGATGTTCAGATTAAGTGCAGCCCAAAAGTGCGCTCTCTCAATTCTCTTTAGTGAAAACCATTTTAAATGTGAAGAAACCCATTTATCTTTCCCTCAGCAATTGATTTCTGCTCTGGCTATTAATTGATAAGTTATAGACCTTTAATAAAGGCAATCAACCATCACGTGCCATGTGCAAACCAGTGTAAGGTCAGTCAAGAAGTGACCATCTGATCAGCACATTAAACAACTCAACAAATCTTGTGAACAAAAACCACAAAATTGCTTTCACTCTTTTCCTTTGTCCCAAGTGTTTTACTTGCTGTGTGCGCATGCATGTATGTAGAAAGCTTATAAGGGATGAGAATTTTAATTTAAAAGAGTTATATGCTCAGGAGTTCATTCTTGTTTATTAGTAGCTACAGTCTACTTGTAGTGACTAGTAACTTTTGTTAAATACATAGAAACTGTCCCATGCTTTGTCAAGTTGGGTCGAAAGTCAAGCAAATTGGGAAATGTTGCATACTTTTAAAAGAAATCCTCAACTTTTGTGAGGGTTTGGGTTTCCAGTGCCCTATGAAAAAAAGGAAGGTGGGGGCGAAAGAGAGAGAGAGAGAGAACACTCAAAAAAAGTCAGGAAGTGTGCAAATCGGGCAGTAGTTTGTAAACATATACTGGAGTCAAAAGATTGGATTTTTTAGGATCAGATTTGAAAGATGTACAGAATCCAAGGAGTAAGAACCACACACAACACTACCTCAAATGGAAGCCAGGAAGGGATATTCAGTGTTCACAGTTTATTGGTTTTAGGATCGAGAGAGAGGAGGGGTCTCAGACAGGATCACGTCAGACAGAACTCAAAGAATGCAAGAAAGCAACCATGAAACTGGTGGGTTCAGCACCAGGGAGAAATCCCTGGGGTGCTTTAGCTTGTTGGGAAAGAGAAACAGAGAAAGCTGAACAGATGGTTCAAAATAAAAAATTATATTTACATAGTACCTTTTAATGTAGCAAAATGTCCCAAAGTATTTAACATACGCATTTTCAAACAAAGCCCTGGCGTCAATTCACATGAAGAGTTAGGAGAGTAGACTAAAAGCTTGGTTTTAAAGGAGGTGCAGGTAAATTATTGAAATTATTAATTCAGCTAGCATCTATTGCTTCTCAAAAAATATTGGAGGGGGATCAACACTTCTATTACCCGAACAGGAAATACTTACATATAACTAATGGAAGCAATCAACTGAGGGGTAAGAAGAGAATACAACCAGAAAAGTATCTGTACGAGCTTGGGTATGTTCCTTCATTTTACTTTGCAATCATACAGAAAGCATCATGGAAAACAATGCACTAGGTAAAGTTATAGAGTCTCTGAAGCTAAACACAAACCTACAAACTCTGAAATGTCTAGTTAGACAGAAATATGTGGTTCAAGTTTCAGGTTGACATTCTAATTTTTTTTTTATTACATTTTACATCAACGCACTAACTTTTACTGATTTAGGTGGATGGACAGCCAAATCTTTTTGCTCCTCCACAAATCACAAGTCTTCTTGCTATTAAGAAAATCATCCACTCTTTCCATTCAGGATCCAAAGTGGAAGATCTCACACTTACCTACCCTGAACTTCATATGTTCTATTGTTACAGATGAGGGCCTGCTTTCATGCCGTACATCTCTATGATTTCAGGTGTCTATGTCTCTTCATAAGTTCTCACTCAATGTTTACAACTTACTGTGCTTCAACTCAGTGCTAAGCACAACATTACATAGAACATAGAAGAATACAGCGCAGTACAGGCCCTTGGGCCCTCGATGTTGCGCCGATCCAAGCCCACCTAAACTACACTAACCCACTATCCTCCATATACCTATCCAATGCCCTCTTAAATGCCCATAAAGAGGGAGAGTCCACCACTGTTACTGGCAGGGCATTCCATGAACTAACGACTCGCTGAGTGAAGAACCTACCCCTAACATCAGTCCTATATCTACCCCCCCTTAATTTAAAGCTATGCCCCCTTGTAATACCCGACTCAATACGCGGGAAAAGGTTCATACTGTCGACCCTATCTAACCCCCTAATCATCTTGTACACCTCAATCAAGTCACCCCTAAACCTTCTTTTCTCTAGTGAAAACAGCCCCAAGTGCCTCAGTCTTTCCTCATACGATTTTCCTTCCATACCAGGCAACATCCTGGTAAACCTCCTCTGCACCCGTTCCAATGCCTCCACATCCTTCCTATAGTATGGCGACCAAAACTGCACACAATATTCCAGATGCGGCCGTACCAGAGTCTTATACAACTGCATCATGACCTCAGGACTCCGGAACTCAATTCCTCTACCAATAAAAGCCAGTACGCCATATGCCTTCCTCACCGCACTATTTACCTGGGTGGCAACATTGAATGTACAATTCTCCATTCCTTCATCCAAGTCATATACTCATGATGAAAGGTCAACGCAACACAGTACTAGATTAGATTAGATTCCATATAGTGTGGAAACAGGCCCTTCGGCCCAACAAGTCCACACCGACCCTCCGAAGAGTAACCCACCCAGACCCATTTCCCTCTGACTAACGCACCTAACCTATGGGCAACTTAGCATGACAAATACACCTGAACTGCACATCTTTGTACTGTGGGAGGAAACCGGAGCACCCGGAGGATACCCACGCAAACACGGGGAGAACGTGCAAACTCCACACAGACAGTCGCCCAAGGCTGGAATCGAACCTGGGACCCTGGTGCTGAGAGGTAGCAGTGCTAACCTTCCATACTGTTGCCCTCCTCTCCAATTCTACCTTGGTCTACCATTCTTTCTCGAGTAGCACACTTTATTCCACCATTCCTTTAAAATCCTCCATTTCTATCATCCAGTCAAGTATCACACTGACTTTCTCACAAACATAACCTCTCCTTTGACTGAAGAGGGTCTAAAGATTTCCTCAGTCAGTATTCTGGGACAGATGCGGTCAGGTCCCTGGGAACGTGTCTATATTTATGCTCTTCAAAATATCCTACATCACCTTTTTTACATGTCAACTTGCCCTAGAATATCAATATACCCCTCTCTGGAGGGGTCCAAAATGTCCTCTTTTGTGAATACCAATGAAAAGAGTTCATTAAGGACCTCACCCATTTCCTCCAGCTCCAGATACAAATTCCCTCCTTGGTCCTGGAATCGATCTACCCTTTCCTCACCTGCCCTCTTGCTCCTTCTAAACATATAAAACACTTACAGATTTTCCTTAATTCCATTTATCAAGGACATTCATGCCCACTTGACTCTGTTTAGGTTTGTATTCTCTTTAGCCATAGGCTAGACAAACGAAGAATAGTCAATGTTGCTCCTTTGTTGAAGGAGGGCAACCAAGATAATATGGGAAATTACAGGCAAGTGAGCCTTATGTCAGTGGTAGGGAGATTATTGAAGAAGATTCTTAGGAACAGGGTTCACTCACCTATGGGAACATATTGGTTTATTAGTGATAGTTAGCATGGCATTATGCAGGGGAGGTCATGTCTCAAACTTGATTGAGTTTTTTGAGGAAGTAACAAAGCTAGGTTATGATGGCAGGGGGGTGGATTTGTTCCAGGCACATGCCAAGCTCCAAACATTTACTCAGTTTCACTTCTCTGGTGATTGAGATTGTCCTCTGCTGCCCTCTCCCTTCTACTTCCTGATTCACTGATTCTGGAATGCTCTTTGTCATGTTAGCAATCAACTGATATTTGCTTCTGTTGGAGATCTTCAGTGTGGATGTTGTCGACATGGAGTTTAGCAAGGCCTTTGACAGGGTACCCCATGGCAAGTTGATTCAGGTGAGATCAGATGGGACAAGACTGGTGAGCTGGTAAGATGGATATAGATTAGTCATAGAAGACAGTGGTGGAAGGGTGATTTTCTGACCAGAGATCTGTGAAAGGATCAGAGCTGGGTCCCTATTGATACAGAAGCTTTGGAGTAGTGTAGATTTTATTTATCATTTTGCCCATATACAACTGATACTGTAAACAAAATGAGACAGGGTTCCCCCAGGACCAAGGTGCTACATGGACAGCACAAACTACACAATCATACAGACAAGGTTTACCAGGATGTTGCCTGGATTGGAGGGTATTAGCTATGAAGAAAGGTGAGATAAACTTGGTTTGTTTTCACTTGAACTTTGGAGGCTGAGGGCGACAAAGAGAAGTGTACAAAACTAAGAGAGGTATGGATAGGGATAGTCAGAGTCTTTATGCTAAGGTTGAAATGTCAATTACTCAGGGACAGAGGGAAAAGGGGGGGGGAGGGGGGGTGGAATCCAAAAGGAGATGTGATAGGCAAGATTTTTTTTTTGAAAACAGAGGGTGATAAGTGCCTGGAATGCATTGCCAGAGGTAGTGTTGGAGGCAGATACAACAGCAACATTCAAGAGGATCCTCAAGAGATACATGAATAGGCAGACACAAAAGGTTTTTAGTTAAGGAAGGCATGTATCAGTGCAATCTTAGTGGGCTGAAGGACCTGTTCCTGTGTTGTACTGTTCTTTGCTCTTTCCTCACTACTTTCTTCCTTCAGCCTCTGCAACAAATGGCTTCCTATCTTCAGCAATTTCAACCTTCATTACAAACCATATCATTTTCTCTCCTCAGACTTCAGTGCCCTCCTGAGCTTCCTTGAATAATACCTCCCTGCAGATTAATTCACTTATATTCAAGGCCATCCCCTCCATTTTCCAATCTTGTGTGACCTTGCTACTCATATTACCCAAAACAGATTAAAATCCATCTCTGATCACTTTCTTACATTCCCACTCCAACACCACTGTCTCCTACATATTAGAAAAGAAAAGACCCTCACCCAGTTCAACTTTCGAGCCAATGGCCTTGCATTCACCAAACTACTAGTGCCACTATCTCAACATGCTCAAGTCCAAGCTATACAAACTCAAAAGGTTCCAGGCACTGAACCCATACAGACAGATCATATAAAACATTACAGGGTCCAGCTCACCTGTCAAAACTGCTTATTTTTCCAACTTATCCAAGAACACAAACACAATCAACCTACCTCACTTGCTTCTACTCCTTGCTACCAACCATCATCAATACCTTGACCCTGCTAGAAGTTGCTTTCAACTGTTAAAAACAAAATCTTTCACAGGATGGTGATTGGCTTAGGCTGAACCAGCATTTCCTGCCTATCCCCAATTGCCATGGAGTTGATGGCACCCAGTATCCTGTAAGAACTCCATCCTGTTCTCCCAATTCCTCCACCTCCACGCCATGTGCTTGAACGAGGAGACATTCCACTCTCAAGCATACCAGATGCCCACCTATTTCGCACATCATGCTTCCCACATCTCCCCCCCCCCTCCCATCATCCAAACAGCCCTCCACCGCACCACCTCTACTCCCCATTCTGTGGCTCTAAAACATCCTTCCAAATGCAGTAAAAACAGAATCCCCCTTTTCCTCACCTACCACCCCATCAGTCTCTGCATCACCCTTAAACACTTCCGCAAACTCCAATTAAACCCCACCACCAAGAACATCTTCCCCTCCCATCCCTCTCCACCTTCCGCAGGAACCATTCCATTCGACAGCCCTTGGTTTGCGCCACTCTCCCCAACAACCGCCACTGAACCCCAAGTTACCTTTCCCTGCAACGGAAAAGATGCAAAACCTGCACCACCCACCCCACCTCCATCCAGGGCCCCAAACAGTCCTTCCGGGCGAGAGAGAGGTTCACTTGCCTCTCCTCTAACCTAGTTTACTGTATCAGGTGCTCCTGATGTGGTCTTCTATACATCAGGGAGACCAAATGTAAACTGAGGGAACGGTTCACCGAACATCTCAGCCAGACCCCAGGGACCAACAAGACCTCCTACTCACCGCCCATTTTAATTCCCATTCCCTTTCCGACATGACCATCCTTGGCCTCCTCCATTGTCACAACGAACCAAACTGCAAATTGGAGGAACAACATTTCACCTTCCACCTGGGTCGCCTACATTCTGGAGGACTCAAATGGAGTTCTCCAATTTCAAATTACCTCCCTTCCAGAGTCCCTTTCCAGCTCCTCCCCCTCGCTTCCAGCCACCTGCCAGATTAATTCCTCCCATTGACCAACCAGGTCATACCTTCTGCCTATTTTCATCAATCCCCACTTCACCACCCCTTTTACCTGCACCCACCCTCAGTTCTGAAGAAGGGTTACACCCAAAATGTCAACTTCTCCACTTCCTCATGCTTGCTGTGTTCTCCCAGCCTCCTGCTGGTCTACTCTAGAGTTGATGGCAAGCTGCCTTCTTGAACCACTGTAGTTCTTGGGTTACAGGGGCACCCACAATCCATTAGGGAGGGATTCTGACCCAGCGCTGTGAAAGAGCAGATGATACAGTGCCAAGTCAGGATAGTGAGAGCCTGGACCTAACAACAAATATACTCAGGTAATTTAGGATTAGGAACGTCAGCAAAGGATTAAAAACAAAGACTGCTGGAGGAACTCAGCGGGACTGACAACATTTATTGAGAGAGAAATAGAGCCGTTTGTTGCTGGACCTGCTGAGTTCCTCCAACAAAGGGTTTGTTTCAGATTTCCAGCATCGACAGTATTTTGCCCTTCTTTCCGGAAAGGATTAATGGCACTAAGCCGACTCTGGGAGAAAACCCTGGGACTTTCCTTGTTCAGCACAGTAGTGCTGTGTCACTTAACCAGGACATGCGTTTGACACGAGCCGCTCTCTAAATATACACCCTGCCTGAAATGGGTATGAGAGCAGGCCACCTCTGTGTGTTGTAGTGGTCCAATGCCCGGGTTGGGGAACCAGTCTACACAGCGGGAGAGGGGGATGGAAATGAACTCCATCTCCTACAGCCTCCTCTCTTTAACATGAAGAGGGGAAGCCAGGCCGCAGGAACCTATAGCGGTGACCAGGCCGGGAGCAGCCAGGACAGTAAGCGGTCCCCTCCAGCCCTCCCGGGTTACTCCATCCTCGGTAGACATGAGCCACACTCACCCAGAAGGCATCTGAGCCTCCTATGCTGCAGAAAGCCTCCATGCTGCCGCTTCCTCTGGCTGCTCCTTCCTGCTGTTAAAGGGATCGCACTCCGGCGCTGCCAGCACCAGCCGCTCATTGGCTCCAGCTTCCTCCTCCCACCGCTCCGCCGCATCCAACATTTACGCCCTCCGCTCTTCCCAAAGCGACAAAAACAAAAGCACAAAAGAGAAACGTTCAGCCAAGTCACTTGCAACAAGTTCACCCATAAGCATTATCCTTCCCAAACCCGGCAAAGACCAGCACAATTAACGAATGTGTGCAAACTACATTCTAAGCGTCTGCTGCAATCAGCAAGGGGAACTTCAGATTGCCCGATAAATTGTACCATCCTTTAGGATGATTATTTGCCTCTGCTTATTGAATACTTGTGATGCTTTTGCCATAGACACCTGCAATTCCAAAACTATATTGACTCCCCACCCACGTGCATATATCTTTCATAGGATTCCACGAGGAACTAAGCCAAGTCAGTGCCTCTTAAAAGTAAAAAGCTAGTGCTTCCAAATAGTACCTGTAGTACTATAACCTGGTGTTGTGTGATTTTTAACTAAAAGTAAAACATTGTAGTTGTGAAAACAAATTCTTTAAAAGTGCTGCCTTACAGAAAAAGGAGAACCTAATGTAAAACAAAACTGATGAACAAACAAAACATTTTTTTTCATTGACCAGAGGTAAGGAAGAATTAGATTAGATTACTTACAGTGTGGAAACAGGCCCTTCGGCCCAACAAATCCACACCGCCCCACCAAAGCGCAACCAACCCATACCCCTACATTTACCCCTTACCTGACACTACGGGCAATTTAGCATGGCCAATTCACCTGACCAGCACACCTTTGGACTGTGGGAGGAAACCGGAGCACCCGGAGGAAACCCACGCAGACACGGGGAGAACGTGCAAACTCCACACAGTGGAGTGTTGAGAATCTTTGGAACACAGAGCTGTGGGGCAGAGTCCTTGTAGAAATTTAAGGCTGAGATGGATAGATTTTTGATCAGTTGGGTTATCAGTGTACGCTGCATGCTCCTACCGCAGAGGTGTACACTGACCCTGCTACCAAATAGCGGTAGGCATCTAGTCATTGCACCCAGCACTTGGATCAGTTTAAGGAGTCAGATTAGGAGGAGATCCTCTCGCTGTCCCATCTCCATCTGCACCATGTGTTAAAATTCAGGACCACTGGTACTGAAGTGAATCAAGATGCTAACAGAATAAGGATTGCATATTCTTACTGATGTGATAAATGGACTCACCCAAGAGTTAAAGCTAGCCTGGAAATCCACAAATTAACAAATCTGACCTGGAACATTTGAGTGAAACATGCTCTACTTCAGATTGCAAATGTGCCAGGGGATATCCATGTTGCATGCCCTTCACTAGGGACACCTGAATCTACTAGGTAGCATTTTCAACCAGGAGACAAGGGCAAGGAAATGGACGCAAAAACAAAAACAGAAATTGCTGGAAAAAGTCAGCAGGTCTGGCAGCATCTGTGGAGAGAAAGCAGAGTTAATGTTTCAGATACCACGAATTTCTCCACGAATTGAAGATTGTGCAGGAGAAGACGATGCAGAGAATCCTTCCATACAGAGCGTAACAGCCTGGAGGGAATTACTGAGAGATAGACCAAGCCATGTGGAATAGGCACCTGAGAAATGTTTTGAGCCTCAGGCTAATAAAAGTTTCTGTCCATTCAGGAGTTAGTGTGAACAGCAAAATCCATAAAACAGAAAAGATTTACTCAGAAGTATTTTCTAAAATGTTTAGAAAACATTTAGTCCTCTCAGATGAGAAGCATAGCTTTGATTGTTTATATAACAATACTTAACCATTGCAATATGGGAACAGTCTGTCTTGTACAATAATCTGGATCAGTTCTAATTGTATTTATTAAATCTGGATCCATATTTCAACAACTCTTAAGAAAATATTAAGTAGGTGCAAGAGTAGCCACTTGGCCCCTCTGTCAATAAGGTAATGATTGATCTGCTTCAGGTCTCAACTACTATTTGTGCCAGTTTTACCTCGCTCCCAACTCCCCAATACTTTTAAAAAATCTATCTACATCCTGTCTAAGTAGTTGCTGTGATCTAGCCTCCACAACTCTCATTCACTACACTCTGAAAGAAGAAATTCCTTCACAATTCAGTTTTAAATGTGTCCTCTTATTCTGTAACTATGTTCCCTAGTTTAAGATTCATTCTTTTAAATTCTAATTAACAAACTCCTTGCCTGATTAGCCATTAGTGTCAATTACATCACCTCAGAATCAGCCTAAAGAATCTCTTGAACTGTCTATACTGCCAATATATAGTTCCTTGAAAATGGGGACCAAAAATATATATAGTACTCCAGGTGCAGGCTCACAATACTCTGTAGAATTGTAACAGAGTTTCTCTATTTTTAAACTCCAATCCCATAACAATTATAACTAAAATTCTATTTGCCTTCAATTACTTGCTGTATTTGCATATCAGTTTTTTTGTGTGTTTCATGCACAAGAACACCCAGAGTGCTGCATTTACTTGAAGCCTGCTCAATTTCTTTCCACCAAAGTGCATGTTCTCATACAATCCTACGTAAACTCCATCTACCAACGTTTTGCTCATTCAACATATCTCCATCCCCTTGCAGATTCCTTAGATCCCCGTCACACCATCCTGTCTCAATTTTTGTATCATGAAAATATTTAGATAAATTACACTTCAGCCCCTCTCCCAAATCATTAATATAAATATTGAATAATTACGGTACTAAGACTGATCTTCGTGGAACTCTACTAGTAACATTGCTCTAACCTGAAAAAAGCCCATTAATTTCTTTCTTCTGTATGTTAACCAATCCTCAATCCATGCAAATACATTAGCCCCAATTCAGTGAGCTCCCGTCTTGTGAAGTAACCTTTCATGTAGTGCCTAATCAGTTTTATTTTTATTTATTCACTCGTGAGACAAAGGTGTCACTGATTGGATGCAGCATTTACTGCTCATCCCTCGTTGCCCTTGAGAATGTGGTGGTGAGCTACCTTCTTGAATTGCTGCAGTCTCATGTGCTGTCAGTAGACCTACAATGCTATTAGTGAGGGAATTCCAAGATTTTAACCAAGCAACATTGAAGGAATGGCTAAATATAATAATCCCACTGGATTCACTAATATCCTTTAGGAGAAAAAGCTGCTGTCCTTACCCTCGTTTGGTCTACATGTGACTCCAGACTCTCAGTACTGTGGTTAACACTGATCTGCCCTGTGAGCAATTACGGATGGATTAAAAATGTTGGCCTGGCCAGTGATACCCACATCCTGTGAATTTTTAAATAATTCCAAGTCAGAATGTGAGTAGCTTGGAGAGGAACTTGCAGATGGTGGTATTCTGATTTATCTACTCCCCTTGTCCTTCTAGATGGAAGTGGTTGTGGGTTTGGTAGCTGCTGTATAAGGATCTTTGGTAAATTTCTGCAGTGCGTCTTGTAGATAGCACTGCTGCTACTGAGCGCTGGAGGTGAAGGGAATGGATGCTTGTGGATGTGGTGCCAATCTAGCTGGCAGCTTTGTCCTGGATGATATCAAGCTTTTTGAATGTTGTTGGAGCTGTACTCATCCAGACAAGTGGGGACTATATCATCACTTGATTTGACACTGCTGCCTCACGGCGCCAGAGACCCGGGTTCAATTCCCGCCTCAGGCGACTGTCTTTGTGGAGTTTGCACATTCTCTCCGTGTCTGCGTGGGTTTCCTCTGGGTGCTCCAGTTTCCTCCCACAGTCCAAAAATGTGCAGGTTAGGTGAATTGGCCATGCTAAATTGCCCATAGTGTTAGGTGAAGGGGTAATTGTAGGGGAATGGGTCTTGGTGGGTTGCACTTCGGCTGGTCGGTGTGGATTTGTTGGGCCAAAGGGCCTGTTTCCACACGTAAGAAATCTAAACAAAGAAATCTAGACTTGTGTCTCATAGATAGATGATGGGCACACTTTGGGGAGTCAGGAGGTGAGTTACTTGACACAGCTTTCCTTGCCTCTGACCTGCTCTTGTAGCCACTGTGTTTATGTGGTAAATCCAGCTGAGTTTCTGGTCAATGGTAACCCTCAGGATGTTGATAGAGAAGATTCAGTGATCGTAACATCATTGAATGTGAAGTGGCGGTGGTTGGATTGTCTGTTATTGGAGATCATCATTGACTGGCATTTACGTGGTGAAAATGCCACTTGCCATTTATCAGCCCAAGCCTGGATGCTGTCCAGATCTTGTTGCATTTGGACATGAACTACTTCAGTTATCTGAGGAGTGGCAAATGGTTATGGACATTGTGCAATCAGAACATTCTTGCTTCTGACCTTATAATAAAGGGAAGGTCATTGAAGCAGAAGATGGTTGCACCTAGGACAATATCCTGAGGAATTCCTGCAGAGATGTTCTGCAGTTGAGCTGACTGATCTACATTTCAGTCCCCAGGCCCACAAGCCTCATTCCTGATGAAGGACTTAGGCACGAAATGTCAATTTTGTGTGCTTTTCTAGCACCACAATCTTGACTACAACACCCACAACCATCTTCCTATGTATGACTCCAACTAGAGGAGAGTTTGCCCTTGATATCCATTGATTCCAGTTTTGCTAGGGCTACTTGATACCACATTTGACCAAACGTGACCTTGAAGTCAAAGGCTGTTATTCCCACCTGGTCTCAGAATGCACACTGAAAATCCAAATATACTACTCCACTGGTTGCCCTTTGACAACGCTACTTGATATATATCCAAAGAATTCTAACAAATTAGTCAAATATAATTTCCCTTTCACAAAATTGTTTTGACTCTGTTTGATTATGTTAAGTTTTTCTAAATGGCCTGCTATTTTTTTCTTAATAATGGACAGTAGTATTTTCCCAACATCAGCTGTTAGGCTAACTAGCCTGTATTTTCCTGTTTTCTAGCTCCCACCCTTCTGATTAAAGGCATCACATTAGCTTTTTTCCCAAACTGCTTGGATCCTTCCCAAATTCAGTGACCTCTGGAATATTTCAACATAGTTCCATTGTCTCTGCAGCCACTTCCTTTAAAACTCTTGAATGCAAGCCATTAGGACCTGGTGACTTGTCTGCCTTTAGTTCCTTTACAGCTAAATAAGTTTCCCTCATGACAGAGACTATTAAAAGATTTAGGGCGTAGGTTTGCTCGATGAGCTGTAGGTTTGATATCCAGACGTTTCATTACCTGGCTAGGTAACATCATCAGTGGCGACCTCCAAGTGAAGCGAAGCTGTTGTCTCCTGCTTTCTATTTATATGTTTGTCCTGGATGGGGTTCCTGGGGTTTGTGGTGATGTCATTTCCTGTTCGTTTTCTGAGGGGTTGATAGATGGTATCTAGATCTATGTATTTCTTTATGGCGTTGTGGTTGAAATGACAGCCAGACTACTAAGACCCCTCGGAATCCTAGTAGCACACAAACCCACCAACATTCTCAAACAAAACTAACAAACTTAAAAGACCCAGTACAACCCATGGACAAAACCAACGTCGTCTACAAAATTCCATGCAAGGACTGCCACAAACACTACATAGGACAAACAGGAAGAAAGTTAGCCACCAGGATACACGAACACCAGCTAGCCACAAAAAGACACGACCCTCTCTCCCTCGCAGCCCTACACACGGAGGAAAAAAAACCACCATTTCGACTGGGACAACACATCTATCCTGGAACAGGCTAAGCAAAGACATGCCAGAGAATTCCTAGAGGCCTGGCACTCCAACCACAACGTCATAAACAAACACATAGATCTAGATACCATCTATCAACCCCTCAGAAAATGAACTGGAAATGACATCACCACAAACCCCAGGAACTCCATCCAGGACAAACATGTAAATAAAAAGCAGGAGACAACAGCTTCGCTTCACTTGGAGGTCGCCACTGATGATGTTACCTAGCCAGGTAATGAAACGTCTGGATATCAAACCTACAGCTCAGCGAGCAAACCTACACCCTAAACCTCAACCTGAGCTACAAACTTTCACAAACCTTACAAAAAACTATTAAAAGATCTTTTCTCCCAACAGCACCTTGCTTTTCTGTTACCTTTGGGACATTTATAGTGTCCTCCACTGTGAAAACCAATGCAAAACATTGGTTTAAATTATCAACCATTTTCTTGTTGCATGTTATTAACTCTCCAGTTACATCCTTTAAGGGTCTCACACTTTAACTACTCTCTTTTATATACCCAAAGCTCTTGTTTATTTTATATTTCTTGCCAATTTACATTTATAATCAATTTCCACTCTATTAGTTTTTTTAGTCATCTGCTGTTCTTTTATTTTCAAGTATTTATAGTATCATTTTATCTTATACATCCACATGAAATGACAGATAGGATTGCACTTTAACATTTCATCCAAAAGACAGTATGTCTTACAGTGCCACATTCATTCAGCATTACACCAAAGTATCAACTTGGTTTATATGCACAAGTTTCAGGAGTGCAACTTGATTCTGATTTGAAGATGGGGATGTTACCACTTAGTAAAAGCTGACACCATCTAGAGATCTGCCGCACTGGGAAAAGTTAGATTACAATAATGTACCATAATGCAAAATGGTTCATAAAGAATACAAAGAAAATAATTAATACATTGACAAAGGCAATTTATTCTTTCCTATCTTGCTGACCAGATAACATTGTACTTTTGTATCCTTGAAATGGGTTTATCAGCATCATAACTGAGCTTGGTAACACTTCCAAACATGGAAAATACTTGAGCAGAGAATTTTGAAAGACAAAGGGTCATCTTGACTATTTCAGTTTCAAGATGTTTTGAAAATGTAGAGGTTTTTTGCTTTGTCTCAGTATGAGTTTGTGTATGTGGTAGATTAAAACATTAAAATTTGAACAAAGTACAAAAAACAAAGAAAATTTACAGCCCAGGAACAGGCCTTTCAGCCCTCCAAGTCTAAGCTGATCCAAATCTACTGTCTAAACCTGTCACCCAATTCCTAAGCATCTGTATCCCTCTGCTCCCCACCTACTCATGCATCTTTTCAAATGCATCTTAAATGAATCTACCACAAAACCATGTTGCCTATTACTGATAAGCCCATTCTTTTCTAAATATAAATAGATTTTATCCCTCAGTACCTTCTCCAGCAACTTTCCCACCACTGACGTCAGGTTTACTGGTCTGTAGTTACCTGGAATGTCCTTACTACCCTTCTTGTACAGGGGGACAACATGAGCAACCCTCCAGTACTCCGGCACCTCACCTGTGATTAAGGATGTTACAAAGATATCTGTCAGGGCTCCAGCTATTTCCTCTCTTGCCTCTCTCAGCAACCTGGGATAGATCCCATCTGGTCCTGGGGATTTGTCCACCCTAATAATCTCTAGCCTACCCAACACATCTTCCCTACTTATGTCAACGTGATCCAGAGTTATCAAACTTCTATCTCTAATCTCAACATTCATCGTGTCCCTCTCCTCAGTGAACACTGATGCAAAGTAATCATTCAGAATCTCACCCATTCTCTCAGGTTCGACACACGGCCTTCCTTCATTATCCTTTAGTGGATCAATTCTTTCTCTAGTTACCCGCTTGCTTTTTATATAAGAATAAAAGGCTTTGGGATTCTCCTTAATTCTGCTTGCTAAAGCTATTTCATGATCCCTTTTAGCCCGCTTGATTCCTCGTTTAAGACTGGTCCTACTCTTCGAATATTCCTCCAAGGCTCGTTCTGTTCTTAGCTGCCTGGACCTTACGTACGCTTCCCTTTTCCTCTTGAATTGCTTTCTCTTCAGAATGAAAGTGTGAATAATCCCCTTTTTTAGTCACTAGGAAACTGATTATAAATGGGCTTTCACTAATCACACATTTAGTAAATACTTAACACCAGTGCTTAGTCATCAGCAAATATGAGAATCTCAATGTTTCACATCCTCAATTCCCCAAAATGAGGCAAAATAGTTTGGTTGTCAAAGAGGAATGTCTGCAATTTATGGTAGATTTGATTGCAATTTAACATTTCATTCAAAAGCCAGTATGTCTTACAGTGCCACATTTATTCAGCACTATACTAAAGTTTCATGTTGGGTGATATGCACACACTTTTCTTCATGCTCTCGTCAGGACAACTCAGAAGAATAACAATTCAAAAGAGCAAAACAACATTTATGCAGTTTGATATTAGAGTGTTAATTGATGAGCAATTAGGTGGATTGGCCATGGGAAATATAGGGATACAGGGATAGAGTAGGATGTTCTTCGGAGGATTGGTATGGATTCTATGATTTCAAAACCTTACTGACAGAGGTAATGCCATGGAGAATGTAACAATTAATGATTACTAACAGTTAATTGCCAAGTTTTATTGAGAAATCTGCATGTCCTGAAGACTGGCTGATCATATCAAACAGCATATCCCTCTGCTGCTTGCAAAAGGAAGGAACTGAATGGACCCAACTAGCCTATTTGTGCAAAAGCCAGCATGGCAGTCTCAACCTAGTGATGATCCAGAGTGGCAGCCTCATTCTGGAGGGGTGGTCTCAACTTGGACTGGTAGTCTCCAGGTTTGTCGGTCTTGTCCCAGCATGGAGGCCTTTGGCGGTGGTTTCCGGATATTCCAGCAGCCTAGCGTGGCGGTCTCAGACCGGCTTGCGGATCTAGTCCAGCAGAGCAGACTCAGATTGGCTTGGAGATCTCCTCTCAGCATTGATTTGGAGGTGTCGGTGTTGGACTGGGATGTACAAAATTAAAAATCTTGGGACCCAGGACATTCGACCTCAGACCTTTGAGTGACCATCCTCCAAGATGGACTTCAGGACAGGCAACAACGCAAAGTGGCCGCGCAGAGGCTGATAGCCAAGTTTGGTACCCATCAACCGGTACCTTCGGTTCAAGTCACATTACAGGTGACCACACATACACACATACACACACACACACACACACACGTTTGTGGGGTGAATTTGTACTTGCAGAATTACATTTTATTTTGCTCAAAAACTGCTTAAATCCATGTAAGATTCTATAAATTCCTTTTTTAGATTAGAATCAGTCTGAACATTGGGGCACAGACAGCCTCACACAGGGCATCTCACACCTTCAATGCATTATCTGGACCGACATGGCACCTATTGTTAAAGTTCACTTGAGAATGTAACTTTAAGAAAGATTTGGGATTTACATATGAAAGAACTGAAACCAACATGCTCATTTTAAAAGATGAGAGACTTAACAAACAATCCAAGTCCTTTTCAATATATAATTTCAGTAAACTTTTGCTATAAATTCTGTGTCCTACGAGCTTATACTCCATAACCACCTGATGAAGAAGCAGTGCTCCGAAATCTAGTGCTTCCAAATAAACCTGTTGGACCATGAACTGGTGTTATGTGATTTTTAACTTTATACTCCCAGTGTGGAGGTCTCATTCTGGGTATTCCAGCAGCCTGGATAAAGTGAGGTCTGCAGATGCTGGAAATCAGAGTTGAGAGTGTGTAGCTGGAAAAGCACAGCCTGGCGGGTGGTCTCATCCCAGCGCAGTAGCCGGCTTGTCCTTGAAGGGTGGTCTCACCTTGGCATGTCAATCTCTAGGTTTGACGGTCTTGTTCCGGCATGGAGGTTTTCTTCAGCAGCAGCTTCCGGGTATTCCAGCATTCATCGTTTTAAATTGGCTTTCCCCAAACTGAAGTGAACTTTGTCTTAATTTTTATTGTGTATGGCGATTTAAAATTTTCTTTTTTTTTGTAAAATACAACAAATTGCTATTCTATTGTATCCTGAGGTTATGAAATGTATTAGGTAAATCCCAACAGAGTCATAGAGATGTACAGCACAGAAACAGACCCTTCGGTCCAACCCGTCCATGCTGAGCAGATAGATATCCCAACCTAATCGAGTCCCATTTGCCAGCCCTTGGCCCATATGCATCTAAACACTTCCTATTCATATACCCATCCAGATGCCTTTTAAATGTTGCAATTATACCAGCCTCCACCACTTCCTCTGGCAGCTCATTCCATACACACACACCACCCTCTGCGTGAAAACGTTGCCCCTTAGGTCCCTTTTATATTTTCCCCATTACCCTAAACCTATACCCTCTAATCATTTCTTTTTTCACCCAAGTTGCTACTTCTGGTGTTAGGTTATGTTTTTTCTATGAACAAGCAACCAAATTTTATTAAGCACAGTACAGAACAAGCTTTGGAGAAACCTTGGACACTCTTCGGCATGCTTGCCAGTCATGTCCAGAGGTCTCTCTGGAGGAACCTTTTACACACACACCTCGTAGGGCTTACGGAGTCATGGCAAAAGCTCTCTCTGAACAAATTTACAGTTCTTCCTTTATACAAAATCTTTACATCACAGTTAGTAACGCCCATAAGACAACCCCCAGTCACTCTGTCATAGTCACATGCCATTCAAGACACCACACAATGACCACCTCACCTCCAGAAACAATGTAATGCAATTCATCCCTTAAATGGTCAAATCTGTTGTAAATCGCTTTTATGTAACTATAAGGGAGTAGTCAAATTCCAACTGTAATTAGATTAGATTAGATTAGATTAGATTACTTACAGTGTGGAAACAGGCCCTTCAGCCCAACAAGTCCACACCGACCCGCCGAAGTGCAACCCACCCATACCCCTACATTTACCCCTTTACCTAACACTACGGGCAATTTAGCATGGCCAATTCACCTGACCTGTACATCTTTGGACTGTGGGAGGAAACCGGAGCACCCGGAGGAAACCCACGCAGACACGGGGCGAATGTGCAAACTCCACACAGACAGTCGCCTGAGTCGGGAATTGAACCCGGGTCTCTGGCGCTGCGAGGCAGCAGTGCTAACCACTGTGATACCGTGCCGCCCACAAATGTGCTTATTGTAATGTAATGTTGTTATTGATTTCTGAATAAGGGATGAAAAATGTAAATCATCTCTGAATGGCAAGGAAATGGCCATGTAAACCTCCCACATTCCACCTATAAGACAAAGACACACCACCCTACCCATGTGGCATTCAATTTCTTGCAGGTCAGCAGAGCAAATTAACTCTTTAATATCACACCTGGTGTGACTCCAGGATGTTGCCAGTACTCTTCCTATTTCTCATTGATACATTGAGGAGAAAGTGAGGTCTGCAGACGCTGGACAGAACCCCACTGGTCCTCACCTACCACCCCACCAATCTCCATGTACAGCGCATCATCCGCCGTCACTTCCGCCACCTCCAAACGGACCCCACCACCAAGGATATATTTCCCTCCCCTCCTCTATCAGCTTTCCGTAGAGACCACTCCCTCCGCGACTCCCTTGTCAGATCCATACCCCCCACCAACCCAACCTCCACTCCCGGCACCTTCCCTTGCAACCGTAGGAGGTGCAACACTTGCGCCCACACCTCCCCCCTCACTTCTCTCCAAGGCCCCAAAGGAAACTTCCATATCCGCCACAGATTCACCTGCACCTCCACCCACATCATCTACTGCATCCGCTGCAGCCGGTGTGGCCTCCTCTATATGGGGGAGACAGGCCGCCTACTTGCGGAGCGATTCAGAGAGCACCTCTGGGCCACCCGGACGAACCAACCCAATCACCCTGTAGCACAGCATTTCAACTCCCCCTCCCACTCCACCGAGGATATGCAGGTCATTGGACTCATCCACCGCCAAACCACAACAATGCGACGGTCGGAGGAGGAGCGTCTTATCTTCCGACTGGGAACCCTCCAACCACAGGGGATGAACTTGGATTTCACCAGTTTCTTCATCCCCCCTCCCCCCACCTTGTCTCAGCCGAATCCCTCCAGCCCGGCACCGCCTTCCTGACCTGCAGTCTTCTTCTTGACCTCTCCGCCTCCACCCTACTCCGACCTATCACCCTCACCTTGACCTCTTTCCACCTATCACATTTCCAACGCCCCTCCTCCAAGTCCCTCCTCCCTACCTTTTATCTTCTCCTGCTGAACACTCTCTGCTCATTCCTGAAGAAGGGCCTGTGCCCGAAACGTCGAATCTTCTGTTCCCTAGATGCTGCCTGACCTGCTGTGCTGTTCCAGCAATAAAGTTTCTTCATTGATACATTGCCCCATGGCATCAAATAACTCAAAATGTATTGTTCAGTGGCCTCAGGATTTTCTAAAGTATTTGACAGACATTTTAAAAGTGTATTAACTATTGTAATGTAGGGAATTGCAGCAGCCAATTTGCACACAGAAATCAGATAATGACATGACAGTTTGTGATAGAAGAGTTGCCTGAAAGTTAAGTATTGGTTTAGAAGAACTGCCCTGGTCTTCTTTGAGAAATCATGCCAATAGATCCTGGATTGTCACCTCAAGACGACAGGTAGAACACTGTTTAATATAAGAAAAGGATTAGTAAAACCCTTCCTCAGTGCCGAACTGAAGTGTCGTCTTGTTTAATTTCCCAAGTCTCCAGACAAATTTTGAAATTATAACAATCTAACTTAAAGCAGCAGTGCAAACAGCTGACATTTGTGATGGCCATATTTAAAAAGACAGAAATAGGAAATGATAGCTTTATGAAGTAGCATCCACAGATTTATAATCTATTTCATCTCACTACATTAACATACTAAAGTGGTACAACTCAGCCTAGTTCATTGGTCAAAAGGAACATTAATCTGAATAACAACAGATCGCTTAGACCCTTGTTTTTTCTGGAGAATGACAGTGGTAGATCATCAAGGTAAGGGTACTTTAAAAGACTACTTCAACAGGAGAGTTACCAAAGAATGGCAGTATTGAAAAAGTTACAAAAGACTTCTGCATTTGAAATAGTATAGCAAATATGGCAGTATAATGAAACAAATATCTACAGATACTGGTAATCTGAAACAAAAACAGAAAGTGCTAGAAAAACTCAGCATCTGTGCAGAGAAACCAGTTTAATGTTTCAAGTCTGGTGACCTTCCTTTAAAAGATACTGTCCTCTCCACAGATGCCAGACCTGCTGAGGTTGTCCAGCAATTTCTGTTTCTATTCTTAACAAATTAGGTAATAGTGATTACTTAAGGGCTTTTTCTGAATGTTTTCTCTGCCTCAGGTAAACCAATTATAGAGAGGACATGACCTTCTGTCATGATACAACAAACACTGGTCACAATATAAGCATCATGTTTGACTGTAATATGAGTTTCTGAACACATAATACACCATCACTAGGTTAGATTTCCTACAGTTTGGAAACAGGCCCTTCAGCCCAACAAGTCTGGAGAGTAACTCACCCAGGCCCATTCCCCTACCCTATATTTACCCCTGACTAATGCACCTAACACTATGAGAAATTTAGCACCTAACCTGCACATCTTTGAATTGTGGGAGGAAACCAGAGCACCCAGAGGAAACCCACACGGACACAGGGAGAATGTGCAAACTCCACACAGACAGTCGGCCAAGGTGGGACTTGAACCCGGGTCCCTGGCACTGTGAGGCAGTAGTGCTAACCACTAAGCCACCATGTCACCCCAAAAAACTAACTCTTTCCATTCTGTAAAATTGCTCCTTACTCAGGTCGCTGTTGTGAAAGCCTTTGTTACTTCTAGATTCGACTATTCCAATGCAATTCTGACTGGCCATCTATATTCTACCTTTCATTAGGTCAATCAAAGCTCTGTTTGTCATTTCCCAACTTGCAGCAGGTCCTGTTTATCAAGCACATCTGTGCCCAGCAACACTTTGATTTTAAAATTCTCATTCTTGTTTCCAAATCCCTGCATTCGTCAGTCCTACATATCTCTGTTATCACCTTCATCTGCTCAATCTATGGAGATACCCAACTGCCTAAAATTCTGATCTCAAGCAACATTTCCTCTAATTGTTTTTCTGCTGTATAGACCTCAGAGGTCCATGTGCGGCAGCATTTGTCAACATGCGGCTCAATGTTGTGAAGATGCGGTCATTTTAAAACGGTTATTTTGTCCGGGGGTTTTTTGAAGAGAGGTTGTAAAAGCAGAGGTGGCAAAGTGGCTATCTTAAGAACTCAGCCTAAGTCAGCAATCAGAGGAGGCTTTTAGTCGTAGAGTCATAGAGATATACAACACAGAAACAGACCCTTCGATCCAACTCATTCATGCTGACCAGATATCCCAATCCAATCTAGTCCCACCTGCCAGCACCTGGCCCATATCTCTCCAAAACCTTTCCATTCATATACCCATCCAGATGCCTTTTAAATGTTGCAATTGTACCAGCCTCCACCACTTCGTCTGGCAGATCATTCCACTCATGTGCCACCCTCTATGTGAAAAAGTTGCCCCTTAAGTCTCTTTTATATCTTTCCCCTCTCACCCTCAACCTGTGCCCCCTGGTTCTGGACTCCCCCACCCCAGGAAAAAACTTTGTGTATTTATCCTATCCATGCCCCTCATAATTTTATAAATCTCTGTAAGGTGACCCCTCACTTTCTAGCTTTTTTATATATAAGTTGTAGCAGGAGAAGCTGTTTGGGTCCCTGAAGGGTTGCAAGCTTCAGTAATTGATTTCTAACTGTGACTTCTCTGAAATCTCTCTTCGTGTTGTTCCCTCCTGGATTAAGAAACTGCACAAAAGAATCTGTCTCTGAATTTACCTTTTTGCCAAGGGGTGTGTTGATGAGATATTACCATTTTGGATCAGTTAATTTAGTACTCATTTAGTACAATACTCATTTAGTACTGTATCTATTTTCAGTTATGTTTTCCAATATTTAAGTTATTCTAAATTCCTCTATCTTTTGTTTGTATAGTGTTTAAATAAATTGTGTTTTGTTTAACATTGAGTGGTTTGACCAGTTGCATCACACCTGGAACACCCACTTCATATTTACCTTTAAAATAAGAAAAAGTTAGGGTCTAGGCTACCTTCTTAAAATATTTTGAGGGGGTCTGGTCTGGTCCATAACAATGTGCATAAAGCTTCCCTACAGCAATATTCCATCTAAGCCACACAGCTTAGACAGAGCATTGCTCAAGCATCCACAGTTTTAAACATTCCATCAAAGAATACAAGAACTAGAAGCAGGAGTAAGCAATTCAGGTCCTCAAGCCTGCTTGCCATTTGATACTATCATGGCTAATCTTACCTCGGCCTCAACTTCCTTTACGGCCCACTCTCCATAAACTTTAATTCATTATCCTAACTAAAAATTTGTCCATCTCCTCCTTCAATTTATTCAAAGTCACGCCATCACCCACACTTGCGTATAGTGACTTCCACAGATTCACATCCCTTTGAGAGAGTAATTTCTCCTCATCTCTGTTTTAATCTGCTACCCCTTATCCTAAAACTATGACCACTCATTCTAGGTTGCCCCACATGAGGAAACATCCTCTCCACGTCTACGTTATTAATCCCCTTTATCATCTTATATACCTCCAGAAATCTTGTCTCATTCTTCTAAATTGTGGAGAGGATAGGCCTAAATTACTACATCTCTAGAATCACTTTAGTGTGTCTCTTCCGAACCACCTCCAATACAACTACATCCTTCCTCAAGTAATACCTTCAATCGTAATGGTCTGGAAGGTAAGCAGTGATACTTCACTGTGATTAAGTGTTTGTAAAGGATACTGCTTGGGGACTAAAATGTTTTTAAAACTTTGAATCTTTTTTCTGTGTAAGACAAAATGCTTTCTATATATATATATATAAAATATACCTTTTTTCTTTTGTGTAATAAACTTCAACTTTTTGACAAAAGAACATTGGCAGCCTCATGTGAACATGTTCAGCAACTGACTACCACAGTAATCAAATTGCAAAATTCAAACTTATGATCTCTCGATGCAGGCTTCAGTCTGGCATCTGACTTGTACAGTATTATCATCAGTTGGAATTATAACAAGTTACAGGCTAAAACTTGGAACTGAAGATTTAGTTATTCCATGGGTCTATTTTATAGTGTATTACTTCTACTATTAAAATTGGGAACTTAGATTTTGATAACTGGCACTTGTTAATGTCGAGAGTGTGGTGCTGGAAAAGCACAGCAGGTTAGGCAGCATCCGAGGAGCAGGAAAATTGGTGTTTCAGGCAAAAGCCCTTCATCAGAAATGACACTTGTTAATGACCAGCTATCCTGAGAGATACATTGTTGAAAATTTCAAAGGGCAATCTTTATCACTCATGATTTGTTGTTGGTTTGTATGTAACTTAGCCATTTATGTAATATGTAATTCCTTCCTTCCAGCTCTAGAAAACAATGGACACACAGCAACAACTTACCTCAGATAAGATTTCTTCATATGATGCAATTTAAATGATGGGTGAAGAGGCTAATCTTTGAGAGGAAGATTCTGCCATAAGTGCTGCTTATGAAACTACCAAGTGTGGTCGTTGGTGTTGTTTTAGGTGTTTATGGGTGTTGCCAAACTATTATAGTCAATCATCAGTGTGACAGTGTCTATCAGCCCATAGGAGATATTGTCACAGTGATTTGCATGTTTAATATTCTCCTCCTGAAAAGGCGATGGAAGCAGAGACCTTGAATATCTTAAGGCCTAGAACAATTGATTTTTGATCAGCAAAGGAATGAAAGGTTTCCGCCATAGGATGGAATATGGACTTGAGGTTGCAATCAGATCAGCCACCAGTATATACTGGTCATCAGGTTCCTGTTTTCTCATCACACAGAAAGTCCCTGAATGTAAAACTGTCTTGTATCATGTGGACATGCCCAAGATAACAAAGCCACCTCTATTTGGTTAGTGCCAATGCACTTGGGAGCTCTGCCTCTGAAAGGACTGTGCATTTGTGATCTTGACTGCCATAGGGAGTGAAGATGTAATTTGTTGAGATGATTTACTTGATTGCTGTAAACCATCCATGTTTCACAACTATCCAACAATGTGCTGAGAACACAGGCCTTATAAGCCATCAGTTTGATTCAAAGAGTCAGCGTGATGTTATTCCATGTGTATTTTGTGAGATGGCCAAAAATAATAGCTCTTTACTATGTATATATTAAGGAACAGATTGTCAACATGGACATGAGATAGCACAATTTATTCAACACTTCCAATGGGGTGTTATTTAGTGTGATCTGGCATGATGAGATAACGCCTTGCCCCATGATCCCAAATTTCCTGATGCTTGTGCCCTACATGATTCAAATCCCACCATGGCCACTGGGGAATTTGAGTTTGTGCACTGAATCTGTATTACGCAGCTGGTCTCTATTATTATTACTGATCCTCATAAAAACCCAACTTCATAAAATCCTCATAAATGTCCCTTAGGGAAGGAAATCTGCCATCCTTACCTGGTCTGGTCTACATGTGACTCCAGACCCACAGCAATATGATTGGCTCTTAACTGCCCTCTGGCCCAGCAAGCCATTCAGTTCAAGAGTAATTAGGGATATGAAACAAATTCTGGCCTTGCCAGTGATACCCATATAATATCAAAGAATTTTAAAAAGTAAAAAAAAATCCACTGACTAATGGGACAGCACAGCAGATTTATTGGGTTTAAGCCCTTTTCCATGAATTTGTAAGTGTTGAAAGGCTCTGGGCTCAGATCACCACAAACACTGACATGATCATGTCCTTCAGGTGTGCAATTCCATAGTCCTTTTCACTGTGGCTCCCCACTCCTTTGCCAAACTCCTCGGGTGCCTACTGTAAGATTCACCTGGCCCACAAGACTAGTACCTCAGCAAATTAATCTCTGAAAGTCATCTATTTGGATGTTCAGCTATTGTGAAACATTTCATATTTCTTTGATTAAAGAAGCCGCTAATAGGTTGAACTGAAATAAAATCCACTGAGAGCTTTCACATGAATTAAGAAATATCTTCTGTTAAGCATTATATTCACCCTCATTTCTAGGAGCAACTGTTTCTTTTTCTCATGTTGTGCCATGCATGGATACGTCTGAACTTGCATTAAATATCACAGGATAAACATAGAAATGAAGGGCACTGTGAAATGTATTAAAATTTAGTGTTATGCAATGTAAATTTACAATTAATTTTCAGGATCTTGTTTTTATATATGAATAGATTCCATTATAAGTTTTCCCTTAGCAAAGGCTAACCCAAAAAAGTTAACTTATTTATTTCTATCTACCTTGTAAATAATATTTGCTTCCCCATTCAGATCTCCACCTGTCTTGCTCTATTTCCTGGTCAGGAAGGCAATCAGGTGAATCGTTTCAAAAGTTGCTGCTGAAAGTAATTTTTTTTTTAGAAGCACATATTAATGGTATAACTTGATGTGTTCCTCCTCTTTCATTTCTGTGTCCAGCTTTAATTTGAGAGCTTGATATTAACACCATGTTGATGACACTCAGTGGTGTATGCTGGTACTACAACAATGGGTTCTACCCCTTTGGTATTTTTGAAGGTATTTCTACCTCCCATGTTATCCTTTAATCTAATCTAATCTATTAAGATAAAATTGCACATTCCCACAGATACTGTTTTCTGAAATAATACAATTAAAATGACCTCTATTCTTGAATAATCTCACCTATAATTTACAGAGTGATATTTACAGGGCCTAAAACATCAAAGAAAGCACAGAGCAGGCATATCTACTTAACAGAATTTTTAACATAATTTTTAGAAGAAATTAGAATGAATATATTTACCTGAAGCTCCAAACAGACTCAGCCACTTACATATAAATTATAGGTCTAAAGATCTACCTTGAAGATTTGTACTCATATGCTGAGGATTACATTGATACATTTTGCTTAAATAGGACGAACATTTGAATATGAACCTTAAAAGAACAACTTTAAACAAATCCCTTTATCCTCTTTACATTCTCTTCTGGGCGGCATGGTAGCACAGTGGCTAGCACTGCTGCCTCACAGCACCAGAGACCTGGGTTCCATTCCCACCTCAGGCGACTGACTGTGTGGAGTTTGCACATTCTACCCGTGTCTGCATGGGTTTCCTCCCACAGTCCAAAGATGTGCAGGTCAGGTGAATTGGCCATGCTAAATTGCCCGTAGTGTTAGGTGCAGGGGTAAATGTAGGGGAATGGGTCTGGGTTGGTGTGGACTTGTTGGGACGAAGGGCCTGTTTCTACACTGTAAGTAAGTAATCTAAAAAATTTATATATGTTCTCATCTTACTTCTGATTCAGAATGCAGTGTAATAAGATGTCACTGAGCAATTAAGAGAGGGATTGAACTAAAAGTAATCTTCACTGTTTGTATCACACAATAACAGCATAAATTTATTTAGTGCCTTAACATAATAAAGTGTCCCAAATAACTTTACTGGAGTGTTATAAAGCAAAATTTGACAAAGCTACGTCAGACATCATATGGATATCATATATAGATAACATATAGTGGGTAGAAATGAAAGTAGATTTGAAACCACAAATAGATCATACATCTTATCAAATGGCAGAGTAGTGTCAAAGGAATTCATGTCTCTAGACTCAGATATACAGCACAGAAACAGACCTTTTGTTCCAACTTGTCCATGCTAACCAGATATCTTAAATTAACCTAGCCCCATTTGCCAGCATTTAGCCCATATCTCTCTAAGCCTTCCTATTCATATACTCATCCAGATGCCTTTTAAATGCTGTAAATTGCGCCAGCCTCCACAAATTCCTCTGGCAGCTCATTCCATACATGCACCACCTGCTGCGTGAAAACGTTGTCCCTTAGATCCCTTTTAAATCTTTCCCCTCCCGCCCTAAACCTATGCCCTCTAGTTATGGACTCAATCAACCTTGGGAAAATACCTTGTCTATTTACCCTATCCATGCCTTTCATGATTTTAAGATCACCCCTCAGCCTCCAATGCTCCAGGGAAAACAGCCCTAACCTATCAGTCTCTCCCTATAAGCTCAAACCCTCCAACCCTGGCAACATCCTTGTAAATCTTTTCTGAACTCTTTAAAGTTTCACAAAATCCTTTCCATTAAGTATAGTGTTCTGCCTTTATTTGCCTTTCCAAATTGCAGTATCTAAATTATCATTCATCTGCCACTCCTCTGCCCATTGAAGCATGTCCTTATTCATTAGTTTGTATGCCCATAAAGCAGATTATTAATAGTTTTGTGAAATAGGTAGGTTTTCTGAGGTGACTGAATGGAAGAAAGAGACATAGAAGCATTTAGGAAGTGAATTATAGATCTTAAGACCTAGCAGCTGAAGGTATGGCCAATAGTAGTGAAATTAAAATCAAAAGTGCTCAAGAGGCCAGAATTAGTGGTGAGAGGATATCACAGAGAGTTGCATGACTGAATGGAATTATAGAGCTGAGGGACTGGTGAGGGCATGGAGGGATTTCAAAATAAGAATGATCAATTTAAAATTCAGTTGCCAAATCAAAAATCATTGTCACTTAGAGTCAGAAATGTACAGCAAGGAAACAGACCCTTCAGTCCAACTCGTCCACGCCAACCAGATATCCTACATTAATCTAGTTCCATTTGGCGTATATTGGAGGGGGGGAGGGGAGAAACGAGGAGTTATAGAAGGTGAGGGGGGGGAAGAGGGGAAGAGACAGGATGAGGAGAGGGATGGTGGGGAGGAGGTAAGGGGGAATGGAGGACAGAAGAAAGCTCCAGATATATATTACCTTTTTCTGTTCAGATGGGTTTCATGGCTATGAAAGAACTAATTTCCTTACTAGACTCATTGCTATTCCTCTTCCTCACAAAAGAAAGAGAATATTTGATCCGAACATGGGGGCTGCTAATCTCTGTAAAGTACAGAAAGAGGCTGAAATCTGTTACATAAGCGCCAACCGTTATTCCTTATATATACACACATATACACAGACAGACTTATACTTCATAATATATACAAAGAAGCTGTTATAGTCTAGAATACACATAGGAACTGCTATATTGTCTGTAATATTCACCACAATATACACAGAGGCCCATAATGTGCAAAAAGGCTACCATTCTCAAAATATACAGACAGGCTGCTAGTGTCTACATTTACACAAAAGATGTTACAGACAGAGAACAACAGGCACCGTGTATAGTTATAGGGTAGTATTTTCTCTAGGGAGAAAGTGAGGACTGCAGATGCTGGAGATCAGAGCTGAAAATGGTTTTCCTGCAGTTCTCTACACAAGACACAGGGATCTGTTGTCCTCTATTCCAACTTACACAGTGGGTTTTCCTGCTTTATTATTTTATTCTGTACAACATAGAGTGTAATGTCGATACAGGCTATAATAATTCCCAATAACACAGAGACCTGTATAACATACACAGGCGCTGTTTGAAGGTGAGATTCAGGGATTTTTGTTTTACTCACAGTTGGCTCGGGCTTGGGATGAGGGAGGGACTGGCTCGGTTACCGGGGCAACGGCGTCTGGGTGACGCGGTACATCCGGGAAACGCGCGGAGGGAGGGGGTGGGGTCACGTGCCTGCTCGCGGCCCGGCGCGCGGCGATGGCGACCGTTAGCGAGCTGAAGGGCGGTGAGTGTCCGGCCGGAGCGGGAGGGACATGGCTGCCCCCACCCCCCCCACCACCCCACCCCCCCCACCACCCCCCACCCCCCCACCACCCCCCACCCCACCACCCCACCCCCCCCACCACCCCCCACCCCCCCACCACCCCCCACATCCCCCCACCCAACACCCCCACCCACCCCACACACCCACCCCACACCCCCACCCACCCCACACCCCCACCCACCCCACAACCACACAAAGGGACCGGCATCAGAAATAATAACCGCGGCGACAGGCACTGGAAACACTTACATTTATATAGCGCCTTTTCGGGGCGGTGGGTGGATCGGATTGGAACGTATAAAATTCCAGCAGGGCCGTCTCAGGGGTGGCCTTTGCCCTGGATGGGGGGGGGGAACTCTACAAAGGCAAGTCTCAGGATACTGGGCGGACCATTTTGGACTGAGTTACAAAAAAAAATTATAGCTCAGGAACAGGCCCTTCGGCCCTCCAAGCCTACACCGATCCAGATCCTCTGTGTAAACCTGTCGCCTATTTTCTAAGGGTCTGTACTCCCCCTGCCCGTTCATGTATCTGTCTAGATACATCTTAAATGGTGCACAAAGTTAAAAATCACAACACCAGGTTATAGTCCAACAGGTTTAATTGGAAGCACATAACCTGGTGTTGTATGATTTTTAAACTTTGTACACCCCAGTCCAACACCGGCATCTCCAAACCTTAAACATCGCCCTTACTGGCGATGCCTTCCACACACATCTCCCTTAAACTGTTCCCCTCTCACTTTGAAGTCGTGACCCCTCATAATTGAGTCCCCTACTCTGGGAGAAAGCTTCTTGCTATTCACCCTGTTTACACCGCATGATTGTGTAGACCTCAATCACTTGCCCCCTCACCCAACCTCCATCTGTCTATTAAAAATAACCCATATCTACTCAACCTCTCTTCATAGCTAGCGCCCATCATACCAGGCAACATCCTTTTGTTAATGTGGCGACCAGTACTCCAAATGTGACCAAACCAAAGTCCTATGCAACTGTATCATGACATGTCCACTCTTGTACTCAATATCCCATCTGATGAAGGAAAGTATGCAGTATGCCACCTGCATTGCCACTTTCAGGGTACAATGGACCTGAACACCCAGATCTCTCTGTACAGTCTTCCCCAGGGTTTTTCCATTTACTGTATAGTTTGGTCTTGAATTGGATCTTCCAAAATATATCACCTTGCATTTGTCTAAATTGAACTCCATCTGCTATTTCTCCACCTAACTTTCCAATCTATATATATTCTGCTGCATTCTCTGACAGTTGCTTACACTATCTGCTACTCCACAAATCTTAGTGTCATCTGCAAACTTGCTAATCAGACTATGCTAACCTTCCTCTAGATCATTTATGTATATCACAAATAACTGTGGTCCCAACATGGATCTCTGTGGAACATCACTGGTCATAGTTCTCCATTTTGAGAAACTTCCTTCCACTACTACTGTCTCCTGCAGCCTGGCCAGTTCTCTATCCATCTAGAGAGTATAGCCTGGACCCCATGCGACTTCACTTTCTCCATCAGCTAATCCTGGGGAACCTTTCCAAATGCCTTACTGATGTCTATATATAATGATATCTACAGTCCTTCCATCAATCAACTTCGTAACTTCTTCAAAAGAATTCTATTAAGTTGGTAAGACATGGCCGTCCCTTCACAAAACCATGCTGCCTATCACTGATAAGCCCATTTTATTTGAACTGTAAATAAATCCTATGCCTCAGTATCTTCTCCAACAGGTTCCTTACCACTGATGTCAGGCCCACCAGTCTGTAATTACCTGCATTATCTCTGCTATGTGACCCTTCGTAAACAATGGGACAACATTGGCAATTCTGCAGTCCTCTGACCTTACCCGTGTTCAAGGATGCTGCAAAGATATCTGTTAAGGCCCGAGTTATTTCCTGTCTTGCTTCCCTCCATATCCTGGAATAGAACCCATCCGGACCTGGGGACTTGTCCGCCTTAATGCCTTTTAGAAGACCCAACACTTCCTCCCTCCTTATACCGACTTTACCTCGAGTAATCAAACGTCAACCCTAACCTCAACATACTTGTCCCTCGCCTCGATGAATACAGACATAAAAGTACTCCTAAAGAATCTCACCATTTTCTGACTCCACGTATAACTTCCCTTCTTTGTCCTTGAGTGGGCCAACTCTTTCTCGCGTTACTCTCTTGATCTTTACATACAAATAAAAGGCTTTGGGATTTCCTTTAACCCTGTTTGCTAAAGATATTTCATAACCCCTTTAGCCCTCTTAATTCCTCGTTTCAGATTGGTTCTATTTTTCCAAAGCTTTGTCTGTTTTCAGTTGCCTAGCCGTTATGTAGGCTTCCTTTTTCCTCTTAGCTGTTCTCACAATTTTACCTGTCATCCATGGTTCTCTAATCTTGCCATTTCTATTCCTTATTTTCACAGGGACATGTCTGTCCGGCATTCCAATCAACCTCCCTTTAAAAGCCTCCTACATATCAAATCTGGATTTACCCTCAAACAGCTGCTCCTAATCCACAATAAAAATGTTAAGTGTTTTCTCTCCAGAGGTGCTGCTAGACCTGAAGTTTCTCCAGCAATTTCTGTTTGTTTCAGATTTCCAGCATCTGCAGTATTTTGCTTTCATTTGAGTATATTGTGCAATATCAGCAGTGAAGGAAAACTTGGTATTTGGCACCATTACTCTAAAACTGACTGCAGCTTTTCAGTTTTACATATGCACAGTTAAATACGAAGAACTAGAAATTGCTGCAACTGATTCTATGTTTTACATAGGATGGGCTGTTGAAATCTTGCCTCCCACAAGCATCTACAAATTTGTTCTTGTCGTTATTAGTCTCACTGTCCAAACCATTGCTGCAGGGTGCCTGGAAATCCTAGGTGACTTAACACCAGATTCACGCTTAGAGTTATGGATGCACAGCATGAAAACAGACCCTTTGGTCCAACTCGTCCTTGCCGACCAGATATCTTAAATTAATCTAGTCCCATTTGCCAGCACTTGACCTGTATCCCTCTAAACCCTTCCTATTCACGTACCTATTCAGATGCATTTTAAATGCTGTAATTTTACCGGCCTCCACAAATACCTCTGGCAGTTCATTCCATACATACACCACTCTCTGCATGAAAAAGGTCCCTTTTATATCTTTCCCCTCTCACCCTGAAACCTATGCCCTCCACCCCAGGGAAAATGACCTTGTCTATTTATCCTATCTATGCCCCTCCTGACTTTACAAACTTCTAAGGTCATCCCTTAACCTCCAATGCTCCAGGAAAAACAGCCCCAGCCAATTCAGCCTCTCCCTAGAGCGCAAACCCTCCAACCCTAGCAACGTCCTTGTCAGTCTTCTGAATCCTTTAAAGTTTCACAACAAACTTCCTAGAAAAGGGAGGTCAGAATTGCACACCAATATTCTAAAAGTGTCCTCACCAATGTACAACCATAACATGATCTCCCAACTCCTATACACAATGCACTGACAATAAAGGCAAATGCCTTCTTCACTATCCTACCTACCTGCCACTCCATTTTCACGGAGCAATGAACCTGCACTCCAAAGTCTCTTTGTTCAACAACTCTCCCTAGGACCTTACCATTAAGTGTATAAGTCCTGATAAGATTCACCTTTCCAATATGCAGCACCTCACATTTATCTGAAGTAAACTCCATCTGCCACTCCTTAGCCCATCTGATCAAGATCCTGTTGTACTTTTGCTGTCGTTCCTCGATGTCCTCCACACCTCCAATTTTGGTGTCACCTGCAAACTTATTAACTATACCAAACTAACCACATCCAAATCATTTCTAAAAAAGTGTAGATAAGCAGTGGACCAGCACTGATCCTTGTGGTCACAGACCTCCAGTCTGAAAAGCAACCCTCCACCACCATCCTCTGTCTTCTATCTTCAAGCCAGTTCTGTATCCAAATGGCTAGTTCCCTATATTCTAGGTGATCTAACCTTGCTCACTAGTCTACCATGAGGAACCTTATCGAATGCCTTACTGAAGTCCAGATAGATCACGTCCACTGCTCTGTCATCAATCCTCTTTGTCACTTCTTCAAATAAACCTCAATCAAGTTCGTGAGACATGATTTCCCATGCACAAAGCTATGTTGATTATCTGTACATCATCCTTGCCTTTCCAAATACATGTAAATCCTGTCCCTCAGGAATCTGTCCAACAACTTGCCCGCTAACAATATCAGGCTCACTGGTCTATAGGAAAATGGCTTTTCCTTACCACCTTTCCTAAATAGTGGCACGTTAGCCAACCTCCAGTCTTCCAGCACCTCACCTGTGACCCTCGATGATACAAATATCTCAGCAAGGGGCCCAGCAATCACTTCCCTAGTTTCCCACAAAGTTCTAGGGTACACCTGATCAATTCCTGGGGATTTGTCACCTTTGTGTTTTCAGACATCCAACACCACCACCTCTGTAATAAGGACATTTTCAAGAGGTCACCACCTATTTCCACACATTCTACAGCTTACATGTCCTTCTCCATTGTAAACATGGATGAAAAATACTCGTTTAGTACAACCCCATCTCTGGCGATTCCACACATCAGCCACCTTGCTGATCTTTGAGGGGCCCTATTCTCTCTATAGTTATCCTTTTGTCCTTATTGTATTTGTAAAATCCCTTTGGATTCTCCCTAACCCTATTTGCCAGAGCTATCTCATGTCCCTTTTTTGCCCTCCTGATTTCCCTCTTAACTATACACCTCCTGCCTTTACACCTGAGGATTTCCACTTTTCAGCTGTCTCTTTACCGGCCTCCACAAATACCTCTGGCAGTTCATTCCATACACACACCACCCTCTGCATGAAAAAGGTCCCTTTTATATCTTTCCCCTCTCACCCTGAAACCTATGCCCTCCAGTTCTGGACTCCCCCACCCCAGGGAAAATGACCTTGTCTATTTATCCTATCTATGCCCCTCATGATTTTACAAACTTCTAAGGTCATCCCTTAAACTCCGATGCTCCAGGAAAAACAGCCTCAGCCAATTCAGCCTCTCCCTAGAGCACAAATCCTCCAACCCTAGCAACATCCTTGTCAGTCTTCTGAATCCTTTAAAGTTTCACAACAAACTTCCTAGAAGAGGGAGGTCAGAATTGCACACCAATATTCTAAAAGTGTTCAAACATTTGCCCCCAATCAACATTTGAAAGTTCTTGCCTAATGCCGTCAAAATTGGCCGCCCTCCAATTTAGAACTTCAACTTTTCGATCTAGTTTATCTTTTTCCATCACTATTTTAAAAACTAATAGAATTATGGTTGCTGCCCCCAAAGTGCTCCCCCACTGACCCCTCAGTCACTTGCCTCCCTTATTTCCCACAAGGAGGTCAAGTTTTGCACCTTCTCTAGTAGATACATCCACATTTTGAATCAGAAAATTTTGTACACACTTATTCCTCTCCACCTAAACCCTTAACATATAGCAGTCCCAGTCTGTTTGGAAAGTTAAAATCCCCTACCATATCCACCCTATTATTCTTACAGATAACTGATCTCCTTATAAAATTTGTTTCTCTGTTTCCCTTCTACTATTGTGTGCTTTATAGTAGAATACAAATAAATAACTTGCCTGGATGTATTCCCAGCAATATCCTTTCTAAGTACAGCCATAATGTTATCCGTTATCAAAATCACCTCTCCTCCTCTCCTGTCCCATTTCTATCCTTCCCTAGTATTTGTATCCTGGAACATTAAGCTGCCAGTTCTGTCCATCCCTGAGCCACATCTCTAATTGCTATGATATCCCAGTCCCTTATTCTTAACAATAACCAGAGTTCATCTGTCTTTCTTGTTAGCCCTCTTGCATTGAAATAAATGCAGTTTAATTTAGTCAGGCCTACCTTGTTCTCTGCTTTGTTCCTGCTTTCCCTGACTGTTTGCTCCTTTTCCCAACTGTACCAGTCTCAGACTGATCTCTTTCCTCACTATCTCCCTGGGTCCCCCCCACCAACCCATTAATTCTCCTGAGCAGCCCTAGCAAATTTTCCTGCCAGTATATTAGTGTCAAGAGACAATAGGTGCAGGAGTAGGCCATTCAGCCCTTCGAGCCTGCACCGCCATTCAATATGATCATGGCTGATCATTCCTAATCAGTATCCTGTTCCTGCCTTATCTCCATAACCCTTGATTCCACTATCTTTGAGAGCTCTATCCAACTCTTTTTTAAATGAATCCAGAGACTGGGCCTCCACTGCTCTCTGGGGCAGAGCATTCCACACAGCCACCACTCTCTGGGTGAAGAAGTTTCTCCTCATCTCTGTCCTAAATGGTCTACCCCGTATTTTTAAGCTGTGTCTTCTGGTTTGGCACTTACCCATCAGCGGAAACATGTTTCCTGCCTCCAGAGTGTCCAATCCTTTCATAATCTTATATGTCTCAATCAGATCTCCTCTCAGTCTTCTAAACCCAAGGGTATACAGGCCCAATCGCTTCAGTCTTTCAGTGCCCTTTCAATTCTTGTGCAATCGGTCCTTCTTATACAGGTCACTTCTACCCAAAAAGAGATTCCAATGATCCAAAAATGTACTGGTGAAATGGAAAGTTCACATCAGAAATCAGTAGGTTAGTTTTTTTTGCCCCCCCAAAAACATTATTTATCAATGTTCTCCCATTTTGTCAAAAATCTAAAATGTCCAAAACTAGATTTTTCGTTAGACACTTCAGCTGGTATCAGTTTTGTTGTCCATTATCGTAATCTTCCTGCTTCACTTACAGATTCCAAAAGCGAATGCGTGTCCATCATGTACTGGGTCTTTCATATTTCCAATAATGAATCAGCTGCTATCACCCATAACTTTCACATGGGCCTGATTAGATAATTTTTAATAATCCTGTTCAGATGTATTGGCACCTTTAGAACAGGTATGACTTGACTTTGGATCTTTTTGTTCAGAGATAGGGACACTGCCACTATGCCGCAAGAGTCCTCTGTATGAACTAAGCACACTACCAGAGTTTCGCTGTACCAGTTCCTTCCATGAGCTGGTTCATATGTCAGTTGACTGTTAATTGTACTTGGCTAGTTAAGCAGACTGAGAGTAGGGTCTTAGTTGGAGGTGCATCATAAGAATTGCATAAAGACTAGACTCCAATGTTCTGTTGTTGACTTAAATACCCCCCAAATTCTAAGGAAACTTGGCTTTTAGCTGACTTTTGTGTAAAATGGTTAAGTTTAAAATTTGACAATCACAAGAAATGCAGTTCGTATATTATAATGAATTCTCTTTAATGCTTTAAATTTTCCTCATGTATAAGAGTGTACCTGTTGCCCACTAATTATGTTACTTGAGGAATTTAAGCATTTTACAACATTTTTTATAAAAATCCTCCTTTTTATTTACAGTTCTAAAAGAGACCTTGGCAAAAAGAGGTGTTCTAGGCCAACTGAAAGCTAGAATTCGAGCTGAAGTTTTTAGTGCCCTTGATGATCAGAGTGAACCACGGCCGCCACTTTCCCATGAAAATCTACTAATTAATGAACTTATCCGTGAATATCTTGAGTTTAATAAATACAAGTACACAGCGTCAGTGCTGACAGCAGGTACGTACATTGAGTTGAATGATGAAAGTACAAAAAAGTACTTCTAAATGCAAATAGCGTGCAGTAACTTGTATATTAAACTGATCCAATCACACTTTGCAGCTCGAAAGGCTGTAAATTAGCTGACATTTTAAACAGTGCAGTTCATTCTACAGCACTACTTTACTTTTTAATTTACATTGTATTCTATTTCCTGCTACTGTAAATTAGCATCTCATGCATGTTTAGCCACAAAGTGTCTGATAAGGGTGTTTACTTTTGAGCTAACAAGTAACGTCAAGCTACCTAGTTGAAATAACTGCAGAGGCTGGTATCCCGTCACCAAGTCCCCCCTTGTGCAGTAGCTAGTCAACTCAGAGTAAGTCCCCTAAACTGAGGAGATTCTAAAATCTCCTGTTAATATTTGGTCAGCCAGAGCTTTCCTGATAGCAAGAAAGGGAATAGGGAGAGATATCAGCTGAACACGTGGCTGCAAGGATGGTGCAGGAGGGAGGGTTTCAGGTACTAGGATAATTGGGGCTCATTCTGGGGAAGGTGGGACCTGTACAAACAGGATGGTCTTCACTTGAACCAGAGAGGTACTAATATCCTGGGTGGGAAATTTGCTGGTGCTAATCAGGTGGGTATAAACTAGCTCAGCAGGGTGATTGGAATCTGTGGTGTAGTTGTAGTGCACAGAAGGATGAGAATAGGGAGGACAGGGACAGGGTTTCACGGTCACAGGAATGTGCTGGCAGACAGCAAAGTGGTTTGAAGTGTGTCTACTTCAGCGCCAGAAGTATCCGAAATAAGGTAGAAGAGCTTGCAGCATGGATAGGTACCTGGGACTTCGATGTTGTGGCCATTTCGGAGACATGGATAGAGGAGGGTGAGGAATGGATGTTACAGGTTCCAGGGTTTAGATCTTTCATTAAAAACAGGCAGGGCGGTAAAAGAGGGGGAGGTTAGATTAGATTAGATTACATTACATGACAGTGTGGAAACAGGCCCTTCGGCCCAACAAGTCTACACCGACGCGCAACCCACCCATACCCCTACATTTACCCCTTACCTAACACGACGGGCAATTTAGTATGGCCAGTTCACCTGACCTGCACATCTTTGGACTGTGGGAGGAAACCGGAGCACCCGGAGGAAACCCATGCAGACACGGGGAGAACGTGCAAACTCCACACAGTCAGTCGCCTGAGGCGGGAATTGAACGCGGGTCTCTGGCGCTGTGAGGCAGCAGTGCTAACCACTATGCCACCGTGTGGCCTTGTTAGTCAAGGATCGTTTAACGGTGGCTGAAAGAACTTTTGACGAGGACTTGTCTATTGAGGTAGTGTGGGCTGAGCATAGGAACAGGAGACGAGAGGTCACACTGCTTGGAGTTTTTTATAGACCTCCACAGAGTTCCAGGGAGGTGGAAGAGTGGATTGGCAAAATGATTCTGGGTAGGAGTGAAAGGAACAGGGTGGTCATTATGGGGGACTTTAACTTCCCCAACATTGACTGGAAATGCTATAACTCTAGTACGTTGGATGGATCAGTTTTTGTTCAGTGTGTACAGGGGGGTTTCCTGACACAGTATGACAAAGAGCCGACAAGAGGGGAGGCCACACTGGCTCTAATGCTTGGTAATGAACTAGGCCAGGTGTTTGATTTAGTTGTAGGTGAGGACTTTGGAGAGAGTTGACCATAATTCAGATATGTTTCGTTTCGTGATTGAAAGGGATAGGTTCATGCCACAGGTCAAGAGTTATCGATGGGGCAAGGGCAATTAAAACGTGATTAGGCAAGAATTAGGATGCATAGGATGGGGTAGCAAAATGCAGGGGATGCAGACAATGGAAATGTGGAGCTGGTTTAAGGAACAGATATTGTGTGTCCTTGATAGGTATGTCCCTGTCAGGCAGGGAGGAAGTGATAAGGTAAGGGAACCATGGTTTACTACAGAAATTGCATCTCTTGTTAAGCAGAAGAAGGAGGCTTATGTGTTGATGAGACAAGATGGTTCAGATGAGGCGACGGAGAGTTACAGATCAGCCAGGAAGGATTTAACGAGAGAGTTAAGAAGAGCAAAGAGAGAACACGAGCAGTCTTTAGCAAATAGAATAAAGGAGAACCCTAAAGCTTTCTACAGGTATGTGAGGAGTAAAAGGATGACTAGGGTAGGAATAGGGCCAGTCAAAGACAGAAGTGGGAAGTAGAGTGTGGACCCTGTGGAAATCAGAGAGGTGCTAATCAAACATTTCTCATTGGTTTTCACTCAGGAAAAGGAGAACATTGTAGAGGAGAAAAATTAGATACGAAATATTATCTAGAAAGGATCGAGGTTAGTTATGAACAGGTGTTGCCAATTGTAGAAGGAGTGAAAGTAGACAAATCCCCTGGGCTGAATGGGATTTATCCGAGAATTCTCTGGGAAGCTAGGGAGGAGATAGCAGAGCCTTTGGCTTTGATATTTGAGTCGTCATTGTCTACAGGTTTAGTACCATAGGACTGAAGGATTGCAAATGTTGTGCCCTTGCTCAAGAAGGGCAGTAGAGATGACCCAGGTAATTATAGACCAGTGAGCCTTACTTCTGTTGTAGGAAAGGTTTTGGAAAGGATTATAAGAGCTAAGATTTATAATCACCTAGCAAGCAACAATTTGATTTCAGATAGTCAGCATGGTTTCGTCAAGGGCAGGTCATGTCTCACAAACCTAATTGAGTTTTTTGAGAAGGTGACCAAGCATGTAGATGAGGGTAGGGCAGTTGATGTGGTATACATGGACTTCAGTAAAGCCTTTCATAAGGTTCCAAATGGTAGGCTTATGGAGAAAATGCAGAGGCATGGGATTGAGGGTGATTTAGCAGTTTGGAGTAGAAACTGGCTTTCTGAAAGAAGGCAGCAAGTGGTGGTTGATGGAAAATATTCAGCCTGGAGTCCGGATACTAGTGATTTGCCACAAGGATCTGTTTTGGGACCACTGCTGTTTGTCATTTTTATAAATTACTTAGACACAGGCATAGGTGGATGGATTAGTAAATTTGCCGATGACACTAAAGTTGGTGGAGTAGTGGACAGTTTGGAAGAATGTTATATCTTGCAGTGGGACTTGGATAAACTGCAGAATTGGGCTAAGACGTGGCAAATGGAGTTCAATGCAACTAAATGTGAGGTGGTACACTTTGGCAAGAATAACAGGAAGGCAGAGTACTGGGTCAATGGAAAGATTTTTGGGAGTGTGGGTGTGCAGAGGAATCTTGGAGTCCATGTACATAGATCCCTGAAAGTTGCCACCCACGTTGATTTTTACCTAGTTTTACCCAGGTTAAGAAGGCATACGATGTGTTAGGTTTCATTGGTAGAGGGATTGAGTTCCGGAGCCGCAATATCGTGCTGTAACTATACAAAACGCTAGTGTGGCCGCACTTGGAATATTGTGTACTGTTCTGGTCGCTATATTTCGGGAATGATGTGGAATATTGAAAAAGGTGCAGAGGACATTTACCAGGATGTTGCCTGGTCTGGAGGGAAGGTCTTATGAGGAAACGCTAAGAGACTTAGGTCTGTTCTCATTGGAAAGAAGGCAGCTAAGAGGGGATTTGATAGAGACATACAAGATGATCAGAGGATTAGATAGGGTAGACAGTGAAATTTTTTTTTCCTACGATGATAACGTCAGCTTGTACGAGGGGACATAACTACAAATTGAGGGATGATAGATTTAAGACAGATGTCAGAGGCAGGTTCTTTACTCAGAATGGTAAGGGCGTGAAATGCCCTACCTGCCAATGTAGTTAACTCAGCCATATTAGGGAGATTTAAACAATCCTTGAAGAAGCACATGGATGATGATGGGATAGTGTAGGGTTCAAGCTGAGAGTAGTTCACAACTCGGCGCAACATCGAGGGCCAATGGGCCTGTTCTGTGCTGTATTGTTCTATGTTCTATGATTGGAGTTGTTAACTTGGGCCAGTCAATGAGGGCCATCTGGCTCCAATCACTACCCAACCCACCCCCCTCCAAGCCCGGGTTTGGGGTGGGGGAGTGGTTCCTACAATGTTTTCATCCCAGGTCCCTTTCTGCTGATTCAGACTCAGATATGGGCTGCGTGTACCAGACCATAGACAGTCTCTTGCGTCCAGAGCATCTCAGGAGAGTTTCTTCTCCCTCCTCCTCTTCTTGTGGTAACAGTATTGAGGCTGCATCCATCTCTGATGGAGGTTTCTGTGACACTAGATGGAGGTAGAGAACCTACAGTTTGACTGGCTTTCCTAGTTGTTCTGAGGGGCCAAATGTGTTTTGCTCCTGCCCTATTTGAGATAACAGCTTTCAGGTGATCCATTTGTTTGTTCAAGACTGTATCATCACCTGAATTTTGTAAGCCATGGGACCTAACCTTGCCTCGTACCTACACGGCGCCATTTCCATGATTCTGGCACTAAACGTCATCCCCTGAATCAAACCCTGTCTCTCATAGAGGAAGCGTGTGGCCAGCCTTGGCATTCCAGCTGCCATTTCACCCTTCCCTCTCAGGTCTAGAAATCTCAGGTTTAACCTGGTGTGGAGTCTTCTCCCCATCAGCAACATATTGCATGCTGGATAGTCCTACATCAAACAGGAACTAGCACAGCTGGTTATCAAGTGGTACACTGTAGGCTGCTTCTTTAAGCCTACCTTCAACATTTGGACTGCTCTTTCTGCTAGACCATTAGACGAATGGATTGAATGGAGCTGGCCTTTTGCCGAATGCCATTTGACTTAAGGAAGTACTCAAATTCTCTGCTGGTAAGTGATGTCCCATTGTTAGTGACCAATACTTCTGGGAGTCAGCGTATTTGAATGATGCTCAGTGGTTTTCCCTGAGTTGTCGAGCAGAATTTATGCATGCTGAAAATGTGTTGCTGGAACAGCGCAGCAGGTCAGGCAGCATCCAGGGAACAGGAGAATCGACGTTTCGGGCATAAGCTCTTCTTCAAGCTTATGCCCGAAACGTCGATTCTCCTGTTCCCTGGATGCTGCCTGACCTGCTGCGCTGTTCCAGCAACACATTTTCAGCTCTGATCTCCAGCATCTGCAGACCTCACTTTCTCCTCAAAGAATTTATGCATGTCCAAACACTCTGAATAGAAGTCCACAGTGTCCATGAACATTGATCCCACGAAAGGACTGGCATAAAATCGACATGTAATTGAGTCCTGGGTTTACCTGGCCATTTCTGTGAATGTGGGGCCAATTCTGGTAGTAATATTTGTCCTTGTTGGCACTCCAAGCACTGCCCCACCAATGCAGCTATATCAGCATCCAACTCTGGCCACCAGACAGCTTCTTGCTAGCACCTTCATTTTGCAAACCCCTGGATGACTCTGGTGGAGTTCAGCCAGTATCTGGCAGTGACCTTTTATGTGGGATAATCACTCTTACTCACCAAAGTAAGGTGTCAACCTCTACACTGATCAGGTTTCGTTGGGTCAAAAGGTTTCAGTCCTTATTGCAATGGCCTTTCTGTCTCCCCCATCACAACTGGCTGTCTCTGGTGCGGAAGAGGGAGGGTAGGTCCTTGTGGGTCTGCTCCTGGGCCTGTCCAAACTGGCCATAAACAGGTCCAGCCAGCAGGTCATGGAGGGGGTCTTTATGGCCAGTTGTCTGCCCTTCTTCCGCAGCTATGTCCGAACCCGGTGTCTCTGGAGAAGGATTACGCAGTGCTCCCTCGAGCTGTTCAAGGAGAGGTAGGCACCGCAGGGAGTGCAGTGTTTTATTTCCCCCTCCAACTCTATTGATTTAGTCGCTGCCCTCCCCTTCACTTTTTTGATCACGCAGCATTGCCCTTCAACACTGCTTGTCACTGGCCACTCTGGTGCTTCCTTTCTTCCTGGTGGTGGAATATCAATAAAAGCTTTACGCACTTGTTCTTCACTGTGTCCTACACCTGCACACACACAACATGGGTCCTGGGAAAACTGAACACTACCAGAGAAGAAAAAAATACAACCGTCTGTTTTAGTTTTGCTAGGACAGGATCGTGTCCACAGTTGTCAGCAGTGATCGGAAGGGAGTTTAGGAAGTTTAAAATCAGAACAGACTCTTCTAGGGAACACACCACTGGTGGCGTATCTGTCAGTGGGAGGTGGCTCAGGGCATCCACATTGGCCTCTTGGCTTCCTGGCAGTGTTCTACCTTGTACTTGTACGTGCTGAGAATAAGGATCCACTGCTCAATTCTACTAGAAGTTATGGGTCGTGGTAATTTATCTTCCTTCGGTAGCCTTAACAGGGCTCTGTGATGTGTTAAAGAGCACAAATTCCTACCCGTAAAGGTACTGATGGAACTTCCTCACACCAAAGATGACTGCCAAACCTTCCTTCCTCTATCTGGGCATACTTGTGTTCAGAGTCAGCCAAGGTCCTGGGAAGCATACGCTATTGGGTATTTCTCTCCATTTGGCCACCAGTAAGCCAACACTACCCCAGTACAGTACGGGGAGGCATCACATGTCAGCACTATGTCTTGCTTTGGATCAGAGTGGGATGATCGCTGCTTTTTCACTTCCCTAAAGGCTGTTTCTTGGCTATACAGCCATTTCCAAGGCTGATCCTTTTTCAATAGCAGGTATGAGTGCCAAGATGAAGGCCAGGTTACTACAAGTTTTCCGTAATAATTTACTAACCCAAGCAAAGACCTAAGCTCAAGTGTAATCATGGAAGCCAGGGCTTCTTTGATCGCCCTCACTTTATCTTTCAAAGAGTGTAACCCGGTTTTGTCGACTCTGTAACCCAGCTAGGTCACTTGGGGTAAAAAGTGAGGACTGCAGATACTGAAGATCAGAGTCAAGAGTATGGTAGAGGAGGAGAACGTCTGATGAAGGGCTTATGCCTGAAACATAGATTCTCCTGCTTCTTGGATGCTGCCTGACCTACTGTGCTTTTCCAGCACCACAGGTCACTTGGGGTACCTGGAACACACATTTCCCTTTAAGGCATATGCCCACATAGGAGAAACATTTAAGCACAGTGTCCAAGTGCTCCTTATTGGTCTTCCCAGTTATTAGCACGTCATTCAGATAAATGACAACCTTGGATAGCGCTTCTAAAATGCTCTCCATGGTCCACTGGGAAAGGGCACAGGCTGATGATACCCCAAATACCAGTCTTGTGTCTTGGTATAAACCCTTATGGGTGTTAATTGTGGCATATGTCTGGGACTCCTCATTCAATCGCAATTGTAGGTATACATGGCTCATGTCCAGCTTCATAAAGGACAGCACCCCCCACCCCACCCCAAAAAAACATTGTGTACAGGTCCTCTATTTGAGGGATTGGGTATTTATCCAGCTGCAAAAAGCAATTTGCCATTTGCTTAAAATCCCCACAAAGGTGAACTAAGCCATCGGGCTTCGCAGTCGGGACTAACTGTGCTGGTTTGAGGATTCACTCACTCTCCAGCCTCTTGATTTCTGCCTATACATTTGCTCACAAGGCAAATGGCACCAGGTGGGCCTTGCAAAATCATGGAATTGCTTCCTGGTCAACATGTAACATGGCTTTGATCCATTTGAACAGATCTTGCAGCATCTGTGGAGAGAGAAGTAGAATCAAATCTTTTGAGTCCAGTATGCTGTATATCTTTAATAAAGGGAGCCATATCAAATTTGAAATGTTAACTCTGCTTCTGTCCCAAAGATACTGTCAGATCTACAGAGTTTCTCCAACATTTTCTGTTTTTATTTCAGGTTTCCAGCATCTGTAGTATTTTCACTTGAGTGAAATGCTGCAGGACTGTCAGTAGCTAGGGAACTGTAATTTAATATGAGTCAGCACCATCAAGAAAAAAAATAGATTGTAACATATTAGGTGATTTATGATGTAATGCTTGCTTGCTGTCTTTGAATGCTGACAGCACAGTTATGAGAGTGTTTTTCTTGCTTTAACCAAACCTCTTAAGAGTCTTCCCTTGATCGGTCTGTACGTAATTAGGACTGGAAACTATGTCTTCTTGAATCTTTATACAATATATTACCTCAACTTTAAACAAATACAGTATTTGGCTTGCCAGTAAACTTGACAACTAGTAACTTTTTATTTTGTGGCTGGTTAAAATGGATTTGCAGAGATCCATGTGTATGTTGAAATCCATGTACTTGTTCAATTCCTGTTAGAACATCGAACAATACAGTACAGGATCAGGCCCATCAGCCCATGATGTTGTGCCAAACATGATGTCAAATTAAACTAATCCCTTCTGACTGCCTTTGCTCCATATCCATCTATTCCTTGCATATTCATGTGCGTATCTAAAAGTCTCTTAAAATCCCCTATCGTATCTGCCTTCACTACCACCCCTGGCAGCACATTCTAGGCTCCTACCACACTCTATGTAAAAAAACTTGCCTCTCACATCTCTTTTTAAGTTTCTACCCCCACCTTAAATACATCCCTCTAGTTTTAGTTATTTCAACCATGAGAAAAAGATACTGACCATTAACCCTATCTGTGCAACTCATAATTTTATAAATTCCTATCCGGTCATCCCTAAGCCTCCACTGCTCCAGACAAAACAACCCGAGTTTTTCCAGCCTCTCCTTGTCATACCCTCTAATCCAGGCACCATCCTGGTAAATCTCTTCTGCATCCTCCCCAAAGCCTCCACGTCATTCCTGTCGTGTGGCGACCAGACTTGAACATGGTGCTCTTAAGTGTGACCTAACCAAAGTCTTATAAAGCTGCAACATGACATCCTGACTCTTGTATTCAGTTTCCCGACCAATAAAGGCAAGCATGCCATGCACCTTTATTACCACCCTATCTACATGCATGGCCATTTTCAGGGAGCTATGGACTTGGTTCAAGGTCCTGCCATTAACACTTTCCCTTAACATTTGATCTGCCAAAGTGCAGCACATCACACTTAACCGGATTAAGCTCCATCTGCCATTTCTCCACCCATATCTGCAACTGATCTATATCTTACTACATCCTTTTGACAACCTTTTACACTATCTACAACTCCACCAATTTTTGTATCGTCTGCAGATTTACTAACCCAGATATCTACATTTTCATCCAAGTCATTTATATATATCGCAAACAGGATACGGTTCTTTAACTATTGCTGTGCTATATATGAAGGCAAATGATTGGGGAGTCTGAAGTGATGCTAGTTTCTGTTGCCTAGCTTTTAGTTTTAGGTTTCACCCAAGAGGAATATTTTGGTAAAATCTGTCAAGTTGTTTTGCAAAAGTGATGCTACATTAGTAATCCCAGAGACTAGATTGAATAGATTTGAAATAAATTACAATCTCACCTGGCAATTTGTGAATTTGAATTGAGATTGCAAATTTTTATTTTGAAATCTTGTAACAGAATATCAACAAAAGTAGCCTTGAAGCTATGTGCATTTTTTTAAAATAAAGAAGAACCCCAACAGGTTCATTCATGTCCTTTAAGAAAGGGAACCTGCTGTCCTTTCATCTAGTCTAAATATGACTCCTATCCCACACCAATATGGTTACCTTTAAACCATCCTCTGACGTTGTCTAGCAAGTCATCAATTGTACCAAACTTCTAAACTGTTGTTCATTTACAGAATTCATTTATGGGGGTAACTATTTTGGGCAGTGATTACCAGCTATGCCAGACGTACTTTGAACCTGAAAGTGCATTTTAACTTCATAAGTAATCAACAGTCAGGACATCCTGATTGAGTAAAACCTCTGATGT